>NC_068308.1:31256167-31398667 GCF_025860055.1 Xyrauchen texanus
GCTTCCCTTTATTCTTGCGTTCCAACCTACCACTTTGGGATTACAGAGTCAACCCTGCTGCCCCCCTGCTTTACATCACCAAACCTAATGAACTGGAACCTGGCCTTCTTCCTGCAGACAACTGGACCACCTTCCTGTCCAACCACAGCACCTATGAGCTAGTTCTATTAGCTAGCCCCAGACCAGCAGAACCCAATCAGGTCCCAACACACTCCCACCAACAGAGGGCACTGCTGGCTACGGTTGTCCAGGACCTAGGGCTTCATGATGGGATCCAACGGGTGTTCTTCGGTGGTAATTTGTCTTTTTGGCTGCACAAGCTGTTGTTCGTGGATGCTGTGGGTTATTTAACTGGTAGGCGATTGAGTCTGACATTGGACAGATTTTTGCTGGTGGACGTGGATGATATATTTGTTGGGAAGGAGGGGACACGCATGAAAGTAGCAGATGTGGAGGTAAGAGACAATATTATATATGGGATAAACTTGGTTACTAGCAAAGTGTGGTTCAATTTATACTTATGTCTCCAGGTTGATTACAGTAATTGGTGGTGTGTGCAAACATGCCTATTGCTCATATTTAGGATTAGGGATTTGATCAAATTCTTAAAACAAGTATTGAACTTTGGTGTGTAACTTGCACTGCACTGTATAAATCCTATTGAATTAGATTGAAAGAGAAATCCAAACCATATCTAAAGACATACAAATTTATTCTGGTGGAAGAAAAATTTGGTGAAAAAGAATCTATAGATTTACATTTTCTAGGGACCTTTATAGGGTCGTAATGTCTTAATTAAAGTCAGACGTAAATTTCACACTAGGGGTTTAGTAACAACTAGTTAGTAACCAACTCCATTCTTAATTTGGTTTCACTATTTATTCTTAAAGCTGAAGTATGTTACTTGTTCAGTGTTGAAATACTTTCTTCTGTCCCAGATTAATATGCTGAGACAATTTGTAATTTGTGGATTAATTTTATCGAAAACTGTAAACATTGTCTCTGTGGCACTATAAAAAGTTTCTTTAGAGCGACCCGCTTAGACCCTTCCCAACAACATTACTCAACCAATGGCATGAATTGGAGGTGGGACTATCTGACTGTTTGAAAAGCTGCATAAGAGGGGCATATTTGGAAAGCTGTGCTGAAAACATTGTTTATTGTTGAAATTAATTTCAATGGCGCTGGTGTTGCAGAAATTACATACTTCAGCTTTAGGGCAAGACTTAGCTAGTATAAACTCTCCGTAAATTAATGCATTGACTCATATGACATTTACCTTTATAAATATTAAAAACTTTATATAAAAAAATAGAATATTGATCAGCAGGAAATAAATAATAATACAGCAAAGTGGAACATTTTACATATTAATTTTAATCCTGTACATTTGTCATATTGAAACCTGGCATGCACAAGTGATACAGGTGACACACACAGGAAAGTGTACCGTTTAGAGCTTTTTTTGCTAAAGAGCTGCTTAGTCAGTTATTCAGAATGTTTTCTCATAAATGTAAAGGAGTGTAAATGTCAACATCATAATATGTCTAAAGGATTGAATCTGTTACACAAAACATGACAATTATTGTTGTAATCCATTCGGTCTACCGTCTTATTCCAACGTTTGTAAATATTTAGTTTTATACATGGTTACATTTCTATGGTGCAACTCTGCAATGTTTAGTTGGGCATAATTTGTAACTTATTGCACATTTATGCCACAAATAGGAGACTTTATAATTTACGTTCGACTGTTGCAACTGGCCCCAGACTATCATAGAGACTTGGAAGTGGGTTCCTTTGCCAGTAAGTAAACACCTAGCAACATGCTAAAAACTGCTTAGAACACCCTAGCAACTGCATTATATCACCCTGGCAACCACCCACAGCAGCCTAGCATCATGGTGGCAACCTTTTCATGGGCAAGCACTACTCACATTTTCATAAAATGTAAAAATCCTCTTAACTTTTGATAGGGAGTCAGACCTCAATGAGACCTGACCCAGTTCCTCCATCAAATATCCTGCTACTCTTTTGTTTGACTAATCAGAGCTCCTTGCTCTCCAACTCCCATCACACTCCCAGAGCTGACTGAAATGAAGCTAATGAATTAGCACGCTTAATACGGATCAGGGAGATGCTTTCTCTCTGTTGTTGTTTGTAGAGAGCCGTGATTACTGTGCGAGAGGGAGAACTTGTTTGTTATGCAGCAGAGCATGGAATTCTATCTCTGGCTCTCTCTCTGTCTCTAATCTCCTCAGAGTTAAAGTGCTCTTGCTTAAGGCTAGCATGGGGCTAATTAGACTGGCTCACTTTTTAATTTGAGCCAATATGTTCTCACAGGGGGTTCTATGTGGCCAACCACCCCACAACCAATGACATGCCTGAGGTTTTTACATTTCTCTCTTTCTCTTTCATTTTCTTCTCACTTTCTCCTGCATTTTCTTTTCCGGGTAAGGACTATATTTTTCATATTTCATCTTTTGTTCCATCTTTATTTTCTTACCCTTTACTTTCCTTGCTCTGGGTTTTGCTCTGCAATCTGTCTTTATTTGCCTCACTCTTCTCCACCTCTGTAAACCTGTAATCCTTTATTCCCTTTATAATATCAAAATAATTTATACTATATACTTTTTTATAACTAGGACTGGGTGATATAACAGTATTTACTTCGCTGTAGTAGAAATGTAACAAACGGTAGGATTCTGCTAAACTGTTTATAACGCACTGGATATATTTGTGCTGCCATTAGTGGACAGGACAAATTTTATTCATATATTATGTACACATGAGGGTTATTAAGACACAGGCTAATTTGAAAATACTGTACAGAGTGGGATGTGTCCCAAACAAGTCAAAATAAGTAAAAACTAAATTAAAGGGTGTAACACAAAGCTGAGTTTAATTGTTTACATAGACTGAGCAACGTAACACTAATATAGAATTCAACTGATGTGTGGTCAGCAGTTTCTTTACTAAATATTGGCTATTTTACTATGGTTTCAAACACAGCTAATCCAGTCAGAATTTAGAATGGGAAGTATACATTTAAGGATATAATTTTTCTTCTGTGGAATATTTGTGTTACATAATATGAGACTTATCATTCATTTGATCCAAATAATACCATCTTTTGTTTTGTTTCCATAAAAAAAAGAATAGGAAAATAATCAAAATTAATCATATGCAATATTTTAATTAACTGAAATGTCCAAAAATAGGCATAACCACTTGGTTATACATTTGTGGGCAAAAATATTGGCACCCTTGGTAAATATGAGTAAAGAAGTCTGTGAAAAATTAGATCCTTTTGATCTTTCATTCAAAATATTCACAAAAATATATATCCTCTAATTGATATCAAACAATTGCAAACACATCACAAGTTTTTAAAAAAAAAATATAAAAATGTTTTTTTAAAAAATTGTTTGTCAAATATACACTATCGTTCAAGTTTGGGGTCACTTGCCTGAAAAGTTTCTCATGATCTTAAAAACATTTTGATCTTAGACGTATGCTTAAATGTTTGAAATTACCGCCCACCACTAGTTATAACCTAGAACTTCATATAGGCCTACCCCAAAATAATAATAGTAATATTAACACACAATAGCAGATCATCATCTGTATCAGTGACACACTATTTAAATTGTGTATGTTGCACCAGCTGAAATATGTTTCTTTATTAATTTTCCCACTAGGCACTGCTTCACACACAGAATAAACTTCGTTCTCTGGTTCCCAATTTTACCTTCAACCTGGGATTCTCTGGCAAATTTTTCCATACAGGTATGATAGAGTTGGAGTTGTGTGAGACATACAGATAACAGCTACCTCCACACAAACATTCATTCCCTCTTTTTGGCCTTGCTTTTCAGGTACAGATGAGGAAGACGAGGGTGATGATACTCTTCTCAGACACAGACAGGAGTTCTGGTGGTTTCCACACATGTGGAGTCACATGCAGCCTCATCTCTTCCACAACGTCAGCGTGCTCGCAGAACAAATGAGACTCAACAAGCAGTTTGCACAGGTCAGAATCCGCCCCAATACACACCAAATAATACACTGTATTAATCCTTTTTTGTAGCACAGCATTTTTAATAGGGTTAGGATTGGTTAGGTTAGCATTATGAAACCCCTAATTCTTTATTCTTATTGGTTAATACTCTTCAAGCATGTTTATTTCTATAACTGCAGGGCTATGAAGTAGTTCCAGTTGCAGAACACTTCACAGCCTAAATTCATAGATTGCGCGTTGCGTTATTCTAACCTGCAACCTTTTAGTTGCCTGCCTAGACATTTAACTATTATGCTAAACCACTGACATTTTTTTGTTCCCTCTGTTTCAGGAGCACGGGATCCCCTCAGACATGGGCTATGCTGTTGCCCCCCATCACTCAGGTGTTTACCCTGTGCACAGTCAGCTTTATGAGGCCTGGAAGAGTGTGTGGGGCATCAAGGTGACCAGCACAGAAGAGTATCCTCATCTCAGGCCTGCCCGCTACCGCAGGGGCTTCGTACACAATGCCATACAGGTAGAAACAAGTCAAGTCTCCCATAGAAGTTTAATGCACTGTAGTTTACTTCTGTATTCAATCCCCAGAAATAAGAAGCATTTAATAGATTTGTACTTAATTGATTGTAGCCATGCTCCTATAATTGGATGTGCACTTTGGGCTGTTTATTTGAGTCTTAAGATTATTTTGGGAACTGCAAAGATGAGCAGCTTTATAGGCAATTTGTGGCTGAAAAATTTGCAGATATCAACATATCATTAATAAATTACCACAGACACAGTTTTGCATGAATGTGTTATGTTGGCACTGTGGCCTCATTTCACTGTAAATTGGTTCGCTATCTCTCCTGCAGAGGAAAAAATCTAAACAATAACAACAACAAAAAAACAATAATTTTCCATAGTGGCTTCCAAGTAGCGTGTGGTTTTGTATGTCAGGTTCTCCCTCGGCAGACGTGTGGGCTTTTCACACACACAATCTTCTATAAAGATTATCCTGGAGGCCCTCAGGAGCTGGACAAAAGCATTCGTGGAGGAGAGCTCTTTCTTACAGTGCTGCTCAATCCGGTTAGAATCACTCACACAGACACAGTCACATTGACAAAAACTAAATTTAGCCAACACCTAAAATAATTTATATAATAATGTTTTCACCCTCCCTTTCCCATGGGCAGGTCAGTATATTCATGACTCACCTGTCGAATTATGGCAATGACCGACTGGGCTTGTACACCTTTGAGTCACTGGTGAGGTTTGTGCAGTGCTGGACTCACTTGCGCCTGCAGACTCTGCCGCCCGTCCGCCTCGCTCACAAATACTTCCAGATTTTCCCTGACGAGAGAGACCCCTTGTGGCAGGTTTGTGCAATTATAGATTTCTAGAGACAGAATCTAACAGAAATTATAAGGGGGAGGATTTGGTGCACTTATATATAAATTAACAGGAAAAATGGCAACGCTCAATAAGGCAGCTGCAGGAAAGGAAGTCTTTGATTTAAAAGAGCTTTTTTATACATGTTAGATATTGCCTTTTGTTTTACTTAAGAACTTACATGCACATTACCTGGACCTCCTGAAAAAATAAATATGTATATATAATATATATATATACACACACACACACACACACACACACACACACAAGTATATCTACACACACTGAACACTTTATCAGGAACACTATGGTCCTAGTAAAGTGCCTGGCGTGGTCTTCTGCTATTGTAGCCCATTCACCTCAAGGTTCGAAATGAACATTCTGCGGTGCTATTCTACTCACAACAATTGTACAAAGGGGTTATCTGAGTTATCGTAGCCTTTCTGTCAGCTCGAACCGGTCTGGCCATTCTCCATTGACATCTCTCATCAGCAAGGCATTTTTGTACACAGAACTTCAACTCACTGGATGTTTTTTGTTTTTGGCACCATTCTGAGTAAACTATAGAGACTTTTGTGTGTGTGTAAATCCCAGGAGATCATCAGTTACAGAATTACTCAAACCAGCCCATCTGGCACCAACAATTACGCCACGCTCCAAATCACTGAGATCACATTTGTTCACCGTTCTGATGGTTGATGTGAACATAGTGTATATATATATTTGTATGAACATAAAATGATTCAAAAACTAAGACATAAACTGAACGAGTTTCACAGACTTGTGACAGAAATAGAATAATGTGTCCTTGAACAAAGGGGGGGTCAAAATCAAAAGTAACAGTGAGTATCTGGTGTTGTCACCAGCTGCATTAAGTACTGCAGTGCATCTCTTCCTCATGGACTGATTTGCCCCACTCTTCCACCAAGGCACTTGCAAGTTCCCGGACATTTCTGGGGGGAATGGCCCTAGCCCTCACCCTCTGATCCAACAGGTCCCAGACGTGCTCAATGGGATTGAGATCCGGTAACACTGACTAGAGGGATTGTGCGTTCCTTATGTATCTCATCCTGTACCTGTCCCGCAGGTGTAATATTCAGATGTACCGATCCTGTGCAGGTATTGTTACACATGGTCTGCCACTGCGAGGACGATCAGCTGTCCTTCTTGTCTCCCTGTAGCGCTGGCTTAGGCGTCTCACAGTAAGAACATTGCAATTTATTGCCCTGGCCACATCTGCAGTCCTCATGCCTCCATGCAGCATGCCTAAGGCATGTTCACACAGATGAGCAGAGACCCTGGGCATCTTTCTTTTGGTGTTTTTCAGAGTCAGTAGAAAGGTTTTTTAGTGTCATAAGTTTTTATAACTGCAACCTTAATTGCGTACCGTCTGTAAGCTGTTAGTGTCTTAAAGACCGTTCCACAGGTGCATGTTCATTAATTGTTTATGTTTCATTGAACAAGCATGGAAAACATTGTTTAAGCCTTTTACAATAAAGATCTGTAAAGCTATTTGGATTTTTACAAAATTATCTTTAAAATACAGTGTCTTGAACAATGGAAGTTTCTTTTTTTGTTTATAAACTCACTGAGCACTTTATTAGGAACACCTGTACACCTACTTAAAACAGATTTTTATTAATAATCTTGTTTTAAATTATGTTCACATTATAATAACCAATATCCCCCTTTGTTAAACAGAATCCATGTCATGACAAGAGACACAAAGACATTTGGTCCAAAGAAAAGACCTGTGACAGACTACCCAAGTTTCTAGTGATTGGCCCTCAGAAGACAGGTAACCACAAAACTGGACTTCATATTTTAAACTTCACATATATTGCATATACATGCATTTTGCAATCAATAATACAAAGTGATTTTTAGTGCATTCAGGGTATCCTTTGATTTATTTTGTCAATATAAATGTTTCCTGGGAATCGAACCCATGACCTTGGCATTGCTTGCACCATGATCGACCAGTTTAGCTACAAAAACCCTATATAGTCAGATATATGGTCGGATTTCATTTTGTAGGCATGTTTGAGGTTGTTTTTAGTAATACAAGCATGAAAACATGTTGTTTGTCAGTCATTTAAACCATTAAAACATGTCTGAAATACTAAGGAATTACCCAGGCTTTATGATGTAGAACACTTAATTTGGGTCATGGAACATGTACATTTCCAATAAATATGATGAATATTTGATTGTAAAAGATTGACTTAGGGCTTTGTCCTGGTTATTCTGGTCCATCCACAGGTACTACTGCACTGCACTCATTTCTTTCCCTCCACCCTGCCATTACCAGCAGCTTCCCCAGCACTGCCACCTTTGAGGAGGTGCAGTTCTTCAGCGGACCAAACTACCAGCGTGGCATTGACTGGTAACCATGGAATCCCATGCATGCTTTATTTTCTTTGTTTCCAAATCAGCTACCCATTTTACGATGCCTCTGTACAACACACTGCACTCACAGAAACAATATTAAAGAGTGCTTTATGTTTCAGAAATTGTAGTTCATTTGTGTTGCTTCCTCATCTTACATAGGTTTAGGGGTAAATGGTGAGGGGAAAACCCTAACCATAAGTAATAGACTTGTTGAATAATTCCCTACATTTTGCAGTTTTTTGAGGAAAGGTGTGCTATAACTTTCTAAGCAATAAGGTTTACAATTTTCTCCTGGCAGACAAAAAACAACAGACATAAAATATAATAGTCTTACATTGAAGGAGGGCCCCCAAGCCATAAATAGCGATGAAAGAAGATTTAGGGGTGAGCACTCAAAACCCCTGAAAAACACTCAGCAACGCCCTGGCAACCATTCAAAACACCATAGTATCATTTTTCTTCAGATGTTAAAAAAATCTTGTTCGTTTTAAATGGAACTGTATTTTTGAAAGGGATATTTGTGTAACTCTGCCTGTCTGCCTTACAGGTATATGGATTTTTTCCCTGTACCCTCTAATGCGAGCACAGACTTCTTGTTTGAGAAGAGTGCAAACTACTTTGACACTGAGACTGTCCCAAAGAGAGCAGCTGCTCTGTTACCCAGAGCCAAAATTATCACCATACTCATCAGCCCCGCTGACCGGGCGTATTCCTGGTACCAGGTGTGTGCAGAAATGGACCGTATTTACATATGATTACAAATGGTCACAGCAAAATACAGGTGTTAATGAGTCCAAAACTTTTTGTGATCAGATCACCAAAACCACATTTTGAGGTGTAAAACGTTAGAAGTGACCTGATGTGCCCGCACAAAAGTGAAGGATCGCATACTCACCTGTCAATCAGTGATTGCTTTAAAACAATGTTTTAAATGTTGCCTTTATGGCTTCAAAAGAAAACATATGGCTTTTAAAGAAAATAACAGGCTGATTGTACATTTTGAAAAAGCCCATATATATGGGTATATTTAGTACTGTGGACTTCAAGAACCTGGTATAAATAGTGAAGTATCTCAACTGACCACTTGTGACCAGATCATCTGAAACGGATCTAAATACAAACAGGCATCAGCGGGAACAAAATAAGATTAATTTCCCTGCTGTCTCTCTCTAGCATCAGAGGGCTCATCAGGACCCTGTGGCACTCAACTACACCTTTCATGAGGTGATCTCGGCAGGTCCCTCCTCTCCTACTGCTCTGCTGTCTCTGCATCATCGCTGTCTGCAGCCTGGAGCTTACAGCATCCATGTGGAGCGCTGGTTACACCACTACCAGTCCAGTCAGGTGCATACTGCATACACAAACACACTGGAAGTTCACCCAAAAATGAATGTTCTGTCATCATTTACTCACCCTCATGTCGTCATGACTTTCTTCTGTAGAACACAAAACAAGATGGGGAGAATGACAGTCTCATTCACTTTCATTGCATCTTTATTCCATACAATGAAAGTAAATGGTGATTGTGCGAACAAATCATTCAGTCCAATTTACTAACTTTTGGTTGGCATTTTTTGTGTTGACTTGAGCTGATTTAGTCTGATTTGGTGAACCATTTTAACCCTGTGTTTGTAGCATGCTTAGCATTTATTATTCTTAAACGTTCGTAGTTTTATCTAGGGATGCACCGATACCACTTTTTCTCTTCCGATCCAATTCCATTATCGGAAATCTCAGTATCAGCCGATATGGAACCTGATCCCATAACAGTGTTGTATTTTTGCATAATCAGTTTAGAGTATCTTTACATTATTGTGTGGAACTAATTGGGAGTACTATTTAATATGTAAAGAAACACAAACCTCTAACTACACATTATTTCAATATAAATATATAGTTTATTAAGAAAAACTTCACTGTTAACTAGTATACTGGATAATGTAGTAGAAAGCTAAATTATATAAAGGATTCAGATCTCCTTTTTTGTTCAATTTAGTTGTAAGATATCAGCTCAATTTTCATTCACAGTTATTTTTTTGAACCCATTAAACTTTCATTTGTAAACAAATGATAATAATAATAATATATTATAATGGTAATATATCTCAATCATGCTTATTTATTAATTATTTTAACATTCTGAACTCTCCAGGATGTACTGTATGTGTCTGTTTGTAGGCAAGTTCACAGTAGTTAACTACACTTCTTATTTAAATTCTGGTAAAAAAAAAAGCACCTCCAGTGCCGTTCTAAATGCATATAAGTAAATACAATAAACTATAGAGCATTTACGTCTGAGATGCTGTTCTTGAGTAGCGCTCAAATATTGCGCACCGCTGTGAAGGCTAAAAATAGCCGTGTGTGTGTGTGTGTAAACAGAGCAGCGCCATTCACTAATGTGCTGGAGCATTGCGTACATTTTATATATTTATATCAAAATATTTTTCCGCATTTCTACTGTTTTTACTGCATGTATTTTACCGCGCGCACCTATTTCTCTCTTTTTTTTTCTGCTTGTCAACTCGCATCTCGACTGCGTGTATTTTTTTCTCCTCTGTGTTTTACACGGATTATTGCATCAATCTCAATCATCTGCTGATCAGGAACCACATCGAGAACCACATCGCAGCTCAAGAACAACCATAACAACAACAACAAACAATCGCAGTAAGTCATGGCATTCACTCATGTTATTTCTTCCTGCATTGCATGCCACATGTTTACTATAGCTGTTTCCGTCAGCAGTGAGAGATTCACATGTGATAAATGTAAAGAATTAGTCAGGCTGACGGAGAAAGTTAATGAGTTAGAGACACGCTTCCAAACACTAGCAGAGGTCAGTGAGACACAATGTCCGGCTTCACCAGTTGGAGATCACTAAACTTGTGTGAACTTGCAAAAACGATGTAAGACGGTGTAATATGCTCTGGCTCTCTCCCTGCTCGTCATGGTGACGAGGTTTATAGGAGATTAGTGTCACTGACGTGTAACGGTTGGATGTCTGAGTGGTGTCCAGAGCAGGGCCGTAGCTATTGAGGTGAAATGTTGTAACGATTCTAGGGGCCCACAACAAATTGTAAACTGTATTTTTTAATATGAAAGGGGCCCAGATCAGTATACAGTCATGGGGCCCAGAATTCCTTGCTACAACCCTGGTCCAGAGAATAGCATAGGGTTTATAGAGTTTTTGGGATAAACCTGACCTGCTAAAGAGAGACGGACTTGATCCTACCCGGGAAGGTGCCACTCTCCTCTCTAGTAATTTGGCTAATAGTCTTAAAGGGTTAGCTCACCCAAAATTTTAAATGATCCCATAATTTACACTTAAACCATCCTAGTTGTATATGACTTTCTTCTTTCAGCCAAACACACTCAGAGTTACATTAAAAAATATCCTGGCTCTTCCAAGCTTTATAATTGGAATGAATGGTACGTTCGATTTTGAAGCCCAAAAAAGCACATCCATCCATCAAAAAAGTAATCCATACGGCTCCAGTGGGTTAATAAAGGCCTTCTGAAGCGAAGCGACGTGTTTTTGTGAGATAAATATCCATATTTATAACTTTATAAACTAAAATCACTGGCTTCCGGTTATGGCCGTTCATGCGTTCACGAGTGAGTTCAGTTCATGAAGTAACGTAAGCTCCAGTGAGAAGTGACGAATTTGGAAGTGCAGAGGATAGAGGAAGCCAGCGAACACGTGGACGGCCATTACCGGAAGCCAGTGATTATAGTTTATCAAGTTATATATATGGATATTTTTGTTACAAAAACAAATCGCTTTGCTTCAGAAGGCCTGCTATCGTTCAGGTAGAACTATTCTTTCAATCACAAAAGATAGCTTCACTTATAATCTTCCAGAATTGTCTCTCATATTCAGTAAGCTAAATATAAATACAGTCTTCTCTAGCACTCTTGATAGTGTCGCCCCCCTCGATTAAAGAAAATGAAAGAAAAAAGCCCTGCTCCAGGTACAATTATCAAACTCATGCTCTAAAGAGAGCAGCTCAGAAAATGAAGCGGAAGTGGGCATTTGTGGACTTGTATTAGCATGGTTCAGATCCTATTTATCAGACCACCGCCACTTTGTATGTGCAAACAAGGAATTGTCAAATCAAACAAAAGTATGGAGTGCCACAGGGATCAGTTTTAGGGCCTCTGCTTTTCTCCTTATACGTGTTTCCCCTGGGAGATATTATCAGGAATCGTGGAATAAGTTTCCACTGTTATGCCGACAATACCCAACTTTATATTACTTCTAAACCAGATGGAATTTCAAAATTCTCCAAATTAGCAGAGT
The DNA here is from genome assembly GCF_025860055.1 of Xyrauchen texanus. Lineage (NCBI taxonomy): Eukaryota > Metazoa > Chordata > Actinopteri > Cypriniformes > Catostomidae > Xyrauchen > Xyrauchen texanus. The sequence continues at coordinate 31,268,251 of NC_068308.1, forward strand.
GTATAAATAAAATCAAAGATTGGATTGCCAGAAATGTTCTTCTACTCAATTCCGGCAAAACTGAGGTACTAATTATTGGCCCAAAAACCTAAAATAAATAAATAAGCTACTAAAATATAATTTGACTCTCGAAGGATGTACTGTTATGTAGTCTTCTACAGCGAAGAATTAGGTGTAAGATTTGATACCAATCTGTCCTTTGAAAATCAAATTTCCAATGTTTATAGAAAAGATCTCCTCAGAAATATTGTTAAGTTATGACACATGCTCTCTGTTGCTGATACTGAAAAACGAATTAATGCATTCATGATCTCAAGACTAAATTATAGTAATGGATTACTAGGAGGATGTACTGCAAGTTCAATAAATAAACTTCAATTGGTTCAAAATGCAGCTGCCAGAGTGCTAACTATAACCAAGAAATATGATCATATAAACCCAATTTTATCGTATTTACATTGGCTAACTTTTACATTTCATATTAATTTTAAAATTCTATTAACTACACACAAAGCTTTGAATGGTCTAGCTCCACAGTACTTAAGTGACCTTCTACCATGCTATATCCCATCACGTTCTTTACGATCACAAAACTGTTAATAGTTCCTAGAATATCAAAATCCTTTTCCTATTTGGCTCCAAAACTACAGAATAGTCTGCCTGACACTGTTCGGGACACAGACACTGTTTAAGTCTAGACTTAAGACTCATCTATTTAGCCAGGAATACACCTAATTTATCCATCAACTTGAGAAAATGTACCTAACTAAAGCAACATTTAGGCTGCTTTATTTTGGTCTACCAGAACCTGAAACATTTCTCATAATCTATAACTCTTGCAATATATTGAATGGGATCTACGCTAATACTATTTTATTTGTTTCCCTGTCTCAACCTTGGGATTCATATTCCTGAGGTTACCAGAGCCAGCCAAATCCTGCTCCATTCCTGCTTGGTGTCGGACTCCACTGCTACGTGTCGCTGAGTGATAAAGACAAACTACAGCTGGTGCTAGCCAGACATCACTTTAGTCTTTTACGATGGAACTTCAGAGGATGAACTGCTGCCAACTCCAACTGTAAGACATTGGATACTTAATATGCCACTGCATGAACCTTGGATTTAGGATGGACCTCACCAAACCTTACTGAAATGACCTGACAGTTGAACTGCGATGTGCCTCAATCTCTGCCTGCATCACCTTTGTTTATTGATGGACTACACTTTTGAAATGGAATACATAGACTATCAATGAATTGCCAACAAAAGCCTTCTTCAGCCAACTAACAAAGGACAATGCATCTATGTGAACTTCTACAGATAATCCAGGATGGACTTCAAAGATTAGTCATTAATCATACATTTCAAACAAACAGGGCCAGTTTAAACACTGGCCCTTAACACTTACGTAGTCTACACATTTTAAACCATGACTTGCACTGCACACAAATAACTAATATTGGCATTAAATTTGTGCTATTTAGGCAGAGGGGAACTGGCCCCCAGAGTGAGTCTGGTTTCTCCCAAGGTTATTTTTCTCCATTAACCAACATATTATAGAGTTTTGTGTTCCTTGCCACAGTTGCCTTAGGCTTGCTCACTGGGGTTCTAAATACATTATTATGTAACTATTTAATTATTTATTTTTATGCACAGTTTACAATTACACAATGATGACTAAGACTTTATAGATATTACTGTTTCATTTTCTATTAAAGCATGATTTTCTGTAACGCTGATTTGAAACGATACGTGTTGTGAAAAGCGCTATACAAATAAAAATGACTTGACTTGAGTCTTCAAATCTCTATAAGTGAACCTGCTCTTGTCCCAGAATCAGCCCATATGTTCTTTGAGTGGGTGTGTTAAGTCATTCTGGAGCTGTAAAATTGTGTGTGTGTGTAATGTGTGTGTTCTCTCCTGTGAGCAGCTGCTGATGGTGGATGGTGTGCAGCTGCGCTCCAGTCCTGCTCAGGTGATGGATGGCATTCAGAAGTTCCTGGGAGTCACACCGTACTACAACTACACTCAAGCTCTCACGTACAAACTCTCATTATTACTCTCACTGTATTACTTTAGTATGAAACAGGCAGTTTCAGTCCTAGGTGTTGATTGGCCAATACAGAGCTCCAGCTGTGCTAAAATACACTATAGGAATAGCTGTGACATGAAGCTCCTGTTCATCTAGCTACTAAGTATATTACTGCACAGCACTCAGAGGCCAACTATGACAGTTAATTGACATTTCAGGGACTATATCGTCTAGGCATTTAAGCCAAGCGTACACTAAACCACTTTCATCCTTGACTGAGACCATGTGTACACTGGTATTAAGATGTGTTTTGGATGATTTGATCACAAATGTACAAGCGAGACACATCACTGGCAGAAGCGTTTCTTCAACACATTGCGCTGTCCGTTTGAACTTGTGTACCAGGGTTCTTGCATTACTGTGGCAGGAGAAACCTCAACACTCAATGGGTCAATAGACTTACTCTCAAAAGTTTGTGCCTAATGTGTCATTATTCAGGCAAGTTGCCATATATATTGACTTTAATTTGTTCAGCAATATTCTCTTCAATCTGTTGTGCCGTAAATTGACTGTAACAGTGGCCCATTAACACTAATATTGACCACAGTGCCCTTTGTGGCAACGTTGAGAATGCAACGCATATTTGCTGTGTTACGACTTGTGGCCTGACATTTTGGAACGCAACAATGCTCGAAATCAAGCTTGCGTTGCTAGAAGCTTGTGCTTGCACACACTTGCGTTGGGTACTGTATGTTTCGGACTAACAGATTACTTTTTTATTTTTTTACAATTATATGATTCTTTTAAGGTGTCTCATAACCAGTACATGCTCTGTTGTGTGTGTGTGTAGGTTTGATGAGAGTAAAGGTTTCTGGTGTCAGAGACTGGAGGCGGGTCGCACTCACTGTCTGGGAAAAAGCAAAGGAAGGAAATATCCAGACATGAGCCAGGAGGTAAAGCTCACTTCTCAACATTAGAGCTCTGGATATAGAATGAGATTGACATGAACTGAACAAAAATAAACATCTAGCTAATTTAAATCATTGGCAGGGAATTTAAGTTCCATTTTCCTGTCTGATTGGCCAAAGGCATTTAGAGAAAGCGGATCATTTGACCGATAGAAATACATGTGATGCTTGTCTGAAATTCTCCTCTGTCTATGGATGTTTACATCTGAGAGAGTTGCAGAAAAGTGTACATTTTCTCAACTTTTGGTCACATGAGTAGGTGTCACTTTCCGAAATCCATGCATTTGAAACCAATGGATTCACAGCATTCTCTGATGTAATGTAAACTCTTGTGTGTAATGCTTATATAAGTTTACTTCATTTATCCGATCATGATGTCAATTTTTTAATTCCCAGAGTACCCATGGACTGTCTGCGCACAGCCCAGTATTACTGTGCGCATGTGGCTGGAGTTAACTGTATAATTAAAGAGTATCACAAAGCAGTCATTCACATGAGATAAATGCATGTCTTATGGTCAAAACGGTACACTTTGAAAGACTAGAGTACAAGAACAGCACATGAAAAAAAACTGTTGATTTAAGAACCATTACTGGAGCAGATAGTCATCAAAAATGTTACTTTTTAAAAAATGAAAAACTTTCCCATCCCTATTCCTATCCAATCAGTGTGGTTTTTTTTTTTTTTAATCTTTTTTTATCGGTTTATTGTTCCACATACATGTCTTTGTGTGTAACTTACCTTGTGTTCCTGTTTTTTATCCCACTCTCACTCAAGTCGAGGGCGTTTCTGTCAGAATATTACCGTGAGCAGAACGTGGATTTACTCAGGCTGTTTAAACGTCTGGGGCAGCCTCTGCCCATCTGGCTCAGAGATGAACTGCACAATGCTAGCTGGAGCTGATGAGAACCTACACAAAGAGGAACCATGCTAGAACCCTGCTCCACACAGGAAAACTCAGGAGGCCCGTGTGTGTCGGGAGCTGTAAGAGGGCATCTAATCCTCTCGCCTTCCATTATCCGCACGGGCTCCGAGAGAGCAGATGGGCGGATCACGCTGTCAGTCCACACAAAATCAAGTTTCCAGAGTCAACCATGTTATGTGAGCTTGTAGTGGACTTTAATGGAATCAAGGATATATGGAAATGAGAGCTTCCTGAAAGGACAGCGCTCAAAAGACTTCCAGAGTGGTTTAAAACCAGCTGTGAACTGCCCTTTTTGAAATGCAAATGTGGTCTCTAGGAAAAGCGGGAATTGCACAGAACCTGCAGGAGATGAACATTGTTCATATTTATATGAAAAGATGGACCCAAGTGTTTTAATTCTGCCAAGCAGAGAAGTATTTAAATATGTGTCTCATAAATTTCAGCCATCTTGCTGTCTTTTATTTGTAAAAACAACTCTATTTATGTGATTTTTGTAAAAAAGTTTAACAAATAATATCTGTTGAGTCCTGGGAAATTGATTATATCCTTGCCAGACCAAACTTCACCTCTGCAGAAACAAATGTTTTGGCCAATATGAAAAATACTGTATGCTGCAGACTTTTATTGCCAATGAGTGAATGTGCATTGTGTGTTTGTGTAGCAGTTGGGTATAAAGTCTGTGAATTCACAGTAATGTGATCTGAAGTAACGTCTGGTCTTTTTAACTAAACACACCTCGGCAAATAAAGGAACAGAACTTTCGATACAGCACTAGGGGACAGAGTACCGTATCTCTTTTCCTGCAGCCTAGTTTATCAGATGGAAGGAAGAGTTGGAGCTGGAGAGAGAGTTTGATTAATCACCAAATATAGAAACAAGAGACTCGCCCTCCATTTCAGAGCTCTAGGGCCCAGCCGGTCAACTGCAGGAAGTGAAACCCTTAAATAAGACTTGCTCAGGTCCTCTGGGAGACACCACAGACAGTACACAGTGTGCTGGAGTGTACAGGAAAAGAAAAAATTGTGAACTCCAATCAGCATCTGATTGCAGACACACAGTTGATGCAGCAAATGATTCTTGTATTATTAACTTCGCTGCCCTTCAAAGGCAAGACGCAGTAATTACAACAATGCAAACTGAAAAAAATTGGCTTTAATTTGCATGGTTTGTCACAGGACAAATCATTAAGGTCATTTACAGATTATTAAGTGTTAAGAGACTCAATTCTAGTCATAACTCAATTTTGACCAATACGTATAGTTACTGCTCTTTACCTTTGCACAGCAGAATAGTGGCTGAGTAAAACTTCCTTCAAATGCCAAAGCAGTTCTTTACAGTTGAACACCAATAAAAGTGACATGCTCTTCAACATTGTATTATCTTTACTGTGAAGGATAAGTGTCCATTTATAATAAGTTTTTTATTATGCCTGTTTAAAGCAGAGAAAGCCCAGGTTATGTCAGTTTGAGGTCTGATTTAAAGTACATTAAAGATGGACATGTATGGTACATTTCGTGGCTGTTGGTCCATTATTATATGTAGCCAGGTCATTAAAGTCAAAGCCACATTTGCAACCCATTTTGGATACTACTACAGTATAGTCAAAAATCCATATTCTTGGCACCTACCAGATTGAAGAATTTAACAGTAGATATTAAAATAATTATAAAAAAATATATAACGACTAATCAGAAAAGTGTAAATATTGATTATATACATTGAATATTGAAGATTTTTTAGAAGAATGTTTAGGTTCTCTGTAGGTCCTCACAATGCAAGTGAATGGACACCAAAATGTGATGCTCTAAAAGCAGCATAAAAGTAATCCATACGTCTCCAATGGTTAAATGCATGTCTTCAGAAGCTATATGAAAGGTGTGGGTAAGAAGCAGATACATTTTAAGTCTATATTTACTATAAATCTCCACTTTCATTCAAACAAGCATGCAAGGCGTGCTGCTAAGATGTGAAGCAATTCCTGCTTGTGCTCTTTGGCTGTGGGATATTCTGTTCAAATACTCAACCAGTAGTCTAAGGCACTCAGGGCATGGTATAAATTTAAATAGCCTTTATTATATCACGGTTGTCAAGTTAAAAGAATTTCCACAAACCGAAGCATTGCAGCTTACAAAGCCTTCATCAGGGTGTGAAAAATTACCTTGTTGAATTTTATAAGGTGAGGCTAATTAATGTCACATGATGTGCACAAAATTAAAGGTGAAGGCAATACAAGGTATATGCATACACACACACACACATATATTATAAGAGTACGGATAATAATGGATAGAAATGGATAGAAATTACGGATAATGGATAGAAATTGAAGAATATATAGAACTATATACATACACACACAGGTGCATGTCAAAAAATTAGAATATCGTGGAAGTGATGATTTGGGGTGCCATGTCATCTGCTGGTGTTGGTCCACTTTCTCAAGTTGAAAGTCAATGCAGCAGTCTAACAGGAGATTTTAAGAGCACTTCATGCTTCTATCTGCTGACAAGCTTTATGGAGATGCTGATTTCCTTTTCCAGCAGGACATGGTATCTGCCCATAGTGCCAAAACTACTAGTAAGTGGTTTGTTGACCATGGTATTACTGTGCTTGATTGGCCAGCCAGCCAGCTTACCTGACCTGAACCCCACAGAGAATCTATGGGGTACTGTCAAGAGGAAAATGAGAGACACCAGACCCAACAATACAGACAAGCTGAAGGCTGCTATCAAAGCACCCTGGGCTTCCATACACCTCAGCAGTGCCACAGACTGATTGCCTCCATGCCACGCTACATTGATGCAGTAATTTGTGCAAAAGGAGCCCTGACCAAGTATTGAGTGCATAAATTAACATACTTTTCAGAAGGTCGACAGATACTGGATTTTTGATTTCCATGAGTTGCAAGCCATAATCAAGATTAAAAAAAAAAAAATTATTTGAATAAATATTTCACTTAATGTGTAATGAGTCTAGAATATATGAAAGTTCCACTTTTTGAATTAAATTACGGAAACTTTTACATGATATTCAAATTTGTTGAGATACACCTGTGTATATGTATGTATGTATGTATGTATGTATGTATGTATGTATGCATGCATACATGCATACACACACACACACACACGCATACAAATACACATCTGTAATATACAGAAGCAAAGGAATGTAATGGCATAAGAGGTATGGTATGCTGGATAATATAAATAAACTAAGCAGTGTATTGATCATAAATATTGCTCAATGGGGCAGTTTTAACTGTTCTAATGGATAGCCTGAGGGAAAAAACTGTCCTTTGTAGTCTTCTGATATCCGATTCCATAGCTGCACCAAACCAGACAGTTATTGAAGTGCAGAGGACAGACTCAATGACTTCTGAGTAGAACTGTATCAGCTGTGCCTGTGGCAGGTTGATCTTCTTCAGCTGGTGAAGGAAGTACAACCTCTGCTGGGCCTTTTTCACAATGAAGTCAATGTGGGTCTCCCACTTCAGTTCCTGTGAGATGGTAGTGCCCAGGAACTTGAATGACTCCACTGCTGCCACAGTCCTGTTTAGAATGGTGAGGGGGGTCAGTGTTGGGTTGTTCCTCCCAAAGTCCACCATCATCTCCACCGTTTTGAGTGTGTTCAGCTCCAGGTTGTTTTGACTACACCAGTGATCCTATCCGTACAACCTCCCAAAACTTGTGTAGATTTGTACATTCAATGGCAATTTTTTAAGACAATACTCAGGGTATCAAACAAATACAAAGATACAAATGTAATTCACAGAAAGCAGAGTCCATACATACAAGCTTAGTTATTTGACTTAAAAAAAGACTAAAACATGATTTTGAATCGTCAAGCGTCATCTGCAAACTTCAAGACCTTGACAGAGGGGTCCTTGGTGGTGCAGTCATTTGTATACTGGGAGAAGTGTAGTGGGGAGAGCACACATGCCCCTTAGGGGCACCAGTTCTGATTGTACATGTTCTGGAAGTGAATTTCCCCTGTCTCACTAGCTGCTGCCTGCCCGTCAGAAAGCTGGTGATCCACTGACAGATAGAGGTGGGAACAGAGAGCTGGTGTAATTTAGTCTGGATAATAGCTGGGATGATGGTGTTGAAAGCCAATCTGAAGTCCAAAAAAAAGAAACCTTGCATATGTCCCTGCTCTGTCAAGATGTAGCAGGACATGATGCAATCCCATGTTGACTGCACCATCCACAGACCTGTTTGCTTGATAAGCAAATTGAAGGGGATCTAGAAAAGGTCCAGTGATGTCCTTCAGGTGAGCCAACACCAGTCTCTCAAATGACTTCATGACCACAGACATCAGAGCTACGGGTCTGTAGTCATTAAGTCCTGTGATTTTGGGTTTCTTTGGGACAGAAATGATGATTTGAAGCAGCATGGGAATTCACACTGCTCCAGTGATCTATTGAAGATCAGTGTGAAGATGGGGGCCAGCTGGTTAGCACAGGATTTTAGAACAGTGGGTGAAACACCATCTGGGCCCTGTGCTTTCCTTGGCTTTTGTTTTCGGATGACACTGCATGCCTCCTCTTCACAGATCTTAAGTGCAGGTTGAGTAGCAAGAGGTGGGAGGAGGGTGGTTGCAGGAGGTGTTGATGTTTGTGTGAAGTGAAGGTCTGAGCGGGTGTGGGGTGTGAGATTGGGCCTTTCAAATCTACAGTAGAACACATTCAGGTCGTCAGCCAGTTGTTGGATCCCTACAGTGTTTGGGGATGGTGTCTTGTAGTTAGAAATGTATTTCAGGCCTCTCCAACCTGATGTAGGGTCATAAGCTTCTTTTGGCCACTCCGATTTCCTTATTCAGTGTGTTCCTGGCCTGATTGTACAAGATTTTATCACCACTTCTTTAAGCATCCTCTTGCCTGACGAAGCTGCCTGAGTTTTGCTGTAAACCATGGATTGTCATTGTTGTATGTTAAATAAGTCCTAGTAGGAATGCACATATCCTCACAAAAACTGATCTATGATGTCACAGTACCTGTGAGCTCATCCAGATTGGTGTCTGCAGCCTCAAATGCACTCCAATCAGTGCAGTCAAAGCAGGCTTGTAGTTCCAGCTCTGCTTCATTGGTCCTTTTCGTTACAGTCTTTACAACAGGTTTAGCTGATTTTAGTGTCTGCCTGTAGATCGGAAGAAGAAGAACCTGACAGTGATCAGAGAGTCCCAAAGCTGCTCTAAGGACAGAGTGATATGCATCCTTTATTGCTGTGTAGCAATGATCCAGTATATTTCTGTCTCTGGTTGGGCATGTAATGTGCTTATGTTTGTATTTGGGCAGTTCACACGTGAGGTTTGCTTTGTTAAAATCCCCAAGAATAATAATAACTGAGTCCGGGTATTGTTGTTCCGTGTTGGTTATTTGATCAGCCAGCTTTTGCAGGGCTGCGTTCACGCATGCATGTGGCAGGATATAAACACTCAACAGAATAAACGTGGAAAACTCCCGTGGTGAGTAGAAAGGCTTATATTTAATAAAAAGCACTTCTAAATTAGGACAACACATCTTCTTAAACATTGTTACATCTGTACACCAACTTTCATTGATGTAAAATCATGTTCCACCACCTCTTGTTAACTCCGTGATGCGATCCGCTCTGAACAGCTGAAAGCCCAGAAGATGTAATGCACTGTCCAGAATGGCTTCACTTAGCCAGGTTTCTGTGAAGCACAATCCAGCAGAGTTTGAGAAGTCCTTGTTTGTATGGGTGAGATGTAGTTCGTCCGTTTTGTTAGGAAGAGAGCAGTGATTCGCTAGACGAATACTCAGCAGCGCTGTTCAGATGCCGAGCTGACGAAGTCTGAACAGCACGCCGGCTCATTTTCCTCACTTGCGTCTCATAGCGCACTTAAACAACACAGCTGCGCCTCTGACTAAAATGTCCAGCAAAATGTCGGAATAGTAAAAAAAAACTGGAAAATATTGTCTGATATGTGCTGCCGAATGTTCAGCATTTAATCCCTGGTATAACTGACTGGAAAAAGATTACTAAACACAGGACAAACAAACAAAAACAACAAAAGAATTTGAGAGCTCCACACCAAGGCTGCCATCCACCGCATGGATTTAACCACTGGAGGATTACTTTTAAGCTGCCTTTATATGTTATTTGGACCTTCAAAGTTCTGGCCACCACTCACTGCATTGTATGGACCTACAGAACTGAGAAATTCTTCTAAAATTCTTTATTTGTGTTCTGCTGAAGAAAGAGAGTCATACACATCTGGGATGGCATGAGGGTGAGAAATGATGAGAGATTTTTTCATTTTTGAACTACTTAAGGCTTAAAAATCACCCAAAGAAAAACAGACCCTGCTGCAGAAATGCTCTTTTTATTAAATAATTTCAAGATCAGTAATAACAAAGCTATGATGAAGACCTACTAACATTCAGACAAACACTTGATAGTTGTCATTTCATGGTTTTATTAAATGTATGATCATGCAAAATCCAGCATCCATGTTTAAACTCTGAGTATATACGAAGCCCAATAGTATACCATTACAATGCAATAGATTTACTTAGAATGAGGGGAGCATACCAAGCAGAGGCTTTTGTTTTCTATATTTGTTCAATATTTTCTACTCTTTTTTTTTTTTTTTTCATTTTCTTTTTTATATGGTACTTCACTTATAATTCACGTCGAGATGCAAATACTATGAGATTTTCTTTCCCTTTTTTTTTTTTTTTTTTATAAAGTAAACACAGACAGTGGAAAAAAGATTTACCAAGAAAAGTAGACATGCATATTCACCAGTTTATTTAAACTGCGTGTTTGACTTAGATTTCTCTATCATTGGACAGGTGGGCCAGAAGACTCATTTGCGCATTCTGGCCCGGGACTCAAACCATGCTTTCATGGGGTGGATATTTATTTATCTAAATCTACTAACTAGTGTGTCCTCATAGCCATCTCATTCCTTTAAATTTTCATGGAGCTGAAAAAGACAACCATGTACTGAAAAAGGAACTCTAGGTTGGATTTAAAAAAATAAATAAATAAAAAATCAGTGTAGTTCTAAGTTTGGCCAGGCAAGGCAGCAGTTCCCCATAGCACAAACAAAAAACAAAGGAAAAAAAAATAAAAATAAAAGACACAAACAAAAAAAAGAGCGCGAGACACAAAACGGACTTTAAACGGCATCACACAATTTGACGGCATCACTACTTAAAACACGTTGTCGTTAAGGTGATAAACGCGCGCACACACGTTCACAGGTACAGTTTTGATATGTCACGAAGCGTGAACACCACATGTATTTACAGATCGAGAACTCCATACAAAAGACGGATGTGTTCTAAGGAGAGTAGATGAAGTTGCCTTTTGTTTTGTCTCCCCAACATTTCACGTTATATTGCCTCTGAAACTAAACTACTAAAATCTAAAGACAAAACAGCAGCAGTTATGAAAAGCATTCCTGCAACTACAGACAAACTTAATGGCTCAAATTTATGACTTGCAAAAACCAAACCCTCACTTCTAACAATTAAGTAACAGTAACATTAAAACTCCGTTTAAATAGTGCCATAAAACCTGTGTATAGTTTGTGGTCAAAACTGACAGACATACCTCTGTGACTTTTAATCACACAAACATTAAAATTGTGATTTTAAACACAACAATGGCAACTGGACATAAAATGTGTGCAGATTTCCCCACCTGCTCCTTGTGATTGGACGAACCGAACAACGTGTATTTACAGAGCACGCACGGCATTTACACCCCCATCACCAACACAAACGACTACAACAATAATTAGGACAGGGTGATTTAGACAAGTCCAACATTACAAAAATAACTGCACACTTTTACAGTGCAACTGTCTGTGTGTGTGTGTGTCTGTGTGTGTGTGTGTGTGTGTGTGTGTGTGTGTGTGTGTGTGTGTGTGTGTGTGTGTGTGTGCGCGTGCGCGTTAAGAAGAGGCGGAGTGTGCCCAAAGCTCCATCTTCGACTGCTTGCGTCATTTTTATTTTCGTCATGATGTCGTTAAAATGACCACTTCTCCTTTTTGCTTAGATCTGATATGGGCAGTGAAGATAAGGCCACACAGTTGAATCAGATCTTGTTTGCTTGAATTTAAAAAGTGGGAAAGGGGTTTATATCTACAACTACCACAATATGTTTTTAGAGGCAGTTTGTGTGCATGCATGAACGCAACTCTTGCCTGCCACTTAAATATGACAAAATAGGAAATGTTGGGCGAATCTACTGGTAGGTACTTTGTTGTGAGCTGAAAAAAAGTTGGTCTGTTTACAATGGCTTTCATTCTTTCATTTGCAACCGGTGCAAAGCCTTCAATTAAATCTGTATTAGGGGTCATGTAGTTTAATTTATTTCGGTTCTGATCCGACACACACCCACAGACAAAAACACACATTACCGAGCATCTTTTGCCTTAACCTGAATGGTGTATATCCTTTAAATATCTCTGTAAATCTTTACGTTTATTTAGATTAACTTAAAAAATAAAATAGTCTTAAAAACTCAAACTGAACACAAAATACTTTGTTACAGTGTCTGTCAAGACAAAAGAAAATGAAAAAATGAAAAAAAAAATAAAAAAATAAAATACAAATAAAAATGAAGATTAAGAGTTCCACATTAACACAAGAGAATACTAAACCCAGGGTCAAACAAACCTTCTCTTAGACCCGGGTTAAATAAAAAACCAACACCAAAACAGAAACACTCTTTTAAAAAGACTAAAAACTACACTTTGGTTCTTTTACTTTTGATATGAAGAACTTCTGAACTTTTAGACGACCCAAAAAACTGCAAAGTGTACAAGATGGAAGATTTAAATTACGACCCTGTAAACTGCAGTTTTTGGGTGCTAGTCCGTTTTGTGACTCTTTTTAAGTTGACCCACCCTAATACCCTCCCCCGTCCTGTTTTACTTACATAAATGCTTTTTCAAACTTGATTGTAGCTTCTGGTTCAGCTAGTGATTTTTTACAATATACAGCATATTTATGAATTCATAGATCAGTACTCACAACACCTTCTGAACATCTTTAACGGGCAAAAAAAGATGGTTCCATGGGAAAAGGACAAAACAGCACCCTCATGTGGGCGTCAGATACATGCACCGTCCCTTGGGCGAGGCCACAGCCGCGGCCAGCTCCCGTTGGTCAAAGATTGGACAGGATAAGTGGTGTTGACAGTTGAACTGGATGTTGTCAAGAGTTCCTCACTGGTGCGTCTGTAACTTTAAGAGCTGTCACCCAGCTGGCCTCCATGTGCCCGTCCGGCCACAAAGAAGAAACATTCCCATTATCTGGAGAATCCAGGAAATCGGTGTATAGAAATATGCATTGTCAGCATTTTGAAGTATTTATGCTTTATAAACATAGTGGAAAATGTCTATTTATTGTATGGGTGCAACTGATATTTAGCTAAATCTAAATCTAAAACTGAAACAAAAGAAAAAAGGCCCAGATATACTTCGTAAGAAATCAAAGAAAGGGTATGACGTCATTTAGAACTAAATCTGGCCAAAAATAAATGTGCTTCTTTTAAGAAAACTTCTAACCGGCTGCTATTGGTCCATGTCATCGGTAGGTGTGCCCTAAAGCTCCACCTACTACATTGTTTATGTTTTTCAGTCAGTATTCAACATGAACATCAGTAAGATTGTTCAAATAGAGAAATTTTCCAATAATATTTTTTAAATTAATGGCAAAAGCCATTCAGACATCTGCTCAAAGATACACCTCTATCATTTGTCTGTATTCTCTTTTATACACCAATCTTTGCAGTAGTATCATCATAAATTACAATAACAGTGTAATCGCCGCATATTATGGCCTCGTATATCTCATTAGCGCCATGCATTCAGAATCTAAACAAGACTAATTAAACACTTTCTAGTGCATATATATTACTTTAAGTCATCATCAACTTCTTTTACTAATATAGTGTGAATTCTACTTGCAGTATGAGGCATAAAATCACTGATAACACATTTAATGTCACATTAGTTAAGATTTTACTGAGCATCCTCATATTTAAATGTACTTCTCAATGTTCGACAACAGTATACTGTAGCTCGGCTGTTTAGAACTTCTTTTAACCACTGAAAGAAGAATGAAGAAGAACTTCAACAGAAGTATATCTGGGTCTTAACAATGAAAATAGTCGTTTTACAAGATATAAATGAAAAAAATAAAAAAGTAAAAGCTGAGATTTAAAAAAAAAACAAAATTGTCAAAACTGTAGCAACCCTGATGCTGAGCAATGTGCGTGTGTTTATGTATGTTTATGTACCTTTGTCTTGTGTGTTTCACTGTAAGGGGGCGGCTGGTGCCCCTGAGCAGTGGAAATGGACATTAAGCCATTTGCTATCACGGCGGTGCCACACGCGGGTCTCCTCTGATTGGCAGCTGCGTGGGCGGCCCTGGCTGTCAATGTACTGCGTCAGCCGGATATATGCGATGCAGGCAGCGTCCTCTCCAATGAGGTGAACATGGGGGTTCAGGATAGTGGTGTGCACAGGCTTGTTGTTCTTACTTAACACTGTCAACATCAAACGCATATATATATATATATATATATATTACTAAACAAAACAAACAAATTTAAAATGCATTGTTTTGATTTATATGATCAAATGTAAGGTTTATTTAAGTTTCTAAACAATTCTACTCCAAAAGATGCAAAACAGTGGGATGTGGTGGAAGACGACTCACAGTGCTCAAAGTAGAACTTGTGAAAGTCCATCCCCTCCACCAGGTTCCCCAGAGCTTCGGGTTCAAAAGAGGTCAGACCAGGGTCACAGATTCTTCTAAAAGAGGAACATAAGAAAAGTATTACAGGTCTACTGAACAAAACATAAAAGGAACATTAAAGGGTGTGTCGACCCAAAATGTAAAAAAAAAAAAAAATCTGTCATCATTTACTCACAACCATGTCATGTCTAAACCCGTTTGTTTATCTCTGACCTCGTTTCCACCTGGTATAAAGTTGCATTTCGGGTGATCCGATCACATGTGTCAGTACTAAATACATGTCTAAATGGTGTCTAAAATGTTTTGTGATTGGGATCACAAAAACTACATACGAATGTGGTCAAAAACACATGTGACCACATCACATTCGAGGTGTAAAGGCTAATCCATCCTGTAAGGGTCTCAGCAGCAGTAAAGCGCCACCCCTCACCTGTCAATCAACCGCTGCGCTAAAACAAGAATTAAACTTTGCCGGTTACAAGCGGCTTTAAAAGAATATGACCGTCCTATTGGAAAATTTAAAAAGCGGATGCATACACAATCATGAGAGCTTCACGGATCTTCTTTAAAGTGTCTTATTTCAACACAGATGACAAGCACAAAGACCTCAAGCTCTTTTAATACAAGTAAAACACTAAAATAATGGATAATTCTGCTTCACATGTAGCATTTGTGCTAAGATTACATTTCAACCGCATCTGGGAGAAAAACAGTGCACCATTCTTTTTGCGTTTTTGTCTTTTCTGACTTTGCTGCGCTTTAGTATTATGCAGTAACACTGACATAGTGATTGATGTGCGTTGTTAAGAAACAGAGACCCTCCCCTCCAAATACAAACACAAGTGGTCACAGGAGACGCATTTAAGTGACCAGATGTAAACAGTGATGTGTCTCACCTGACCACATGTGATTGGATCACTCGAAACGCATCATAATACCAGGTGGAAACGGGCTCTTAAAGGCGGCAATTTTGAGCGTACGCAAAAGTCAATGAGATACGAGAGCTAAAGGCAAGATTTTCAGCATTTTGGTCTGTTCCTCACACAAAGCTTCCGTATGACTTTAGAAGACTTGGTACAGCATATAGTGCATATAGATTCATTTAAAGGTGCTTTTTAGTCATTTTTTGAGCTTGACAGCTTCAATCCCAATTCACTTTCATTGTATGGAAAGAAAACTTTTTGTTTTTTTAAATATTGAATACAATATTTGATTGGTTTATTGTTCATTTTTCATAGAACTTTACTAAAGCCCTATATCTACAATAACCAAAATGTTTACAACATTCTGAGGCTTGTAGTGTAATCACATCACCTGCTTTGTGTTGTGTATGTGGACTGTACTTACGTGTATGCTTCAAAGTCTCCATTGTTGACAGCCTCAATCAACTGCTCTGTGATCTTTATGATCTCCTGCTTACGAACTGCTCAAAAGCAGGACAGAACAAAGGGATGGGAGATGGTGAGATGATGCAGAGATGGAGAGCAAATGAAATGATGCAAAAGAGAAAAAAACGAAGAAAAGTTAATGAGCACAACCTGTACTGCATATACTGTGCATTATTACAATTAAAAGTGATTTACAGAACGCAGCATATTCTTGATATCAACTATAGCAAATAACTTATTAAAACATATTAAGGCCTACTGACACCAAAGCGAGGTGAGAATGGTCACAACATGTCACAAAGTCAGTTCCTCATGTGATGAATTTTTCACATTTGGTCAAAAAGTGAATGCGTTGTTTGATTTTAAAGTCTCGTCATTGAAAAAATATATGAAAAGTCATGCTTAGTGTGAATAAGCCTTGAATGTGTGAATATGCAACTGGGTTTACATTTTCTCTCCAATACAAACCTACTAAAAAAAATCGACCCGACAACTCACAACATAGAATAACACAATTCCCCCCAGCACTGCAACCTATTTCTATTAGATGAAGAGTCTGATTTAGATATTGTGTGTGTGTCCTGGTTCACCCCACACACTTACACTGAGCTGCGGCCCCAATTGTTGTAGGGATACCAGCGACCCCATGGGCTCCAGCAAAGGGGCCCGACTGAGTGTGCTCTAACTCTGGATATGATGCATGTCCTGAACTGTTCCATGCCAAACGTTTAATGTCATGCACAGGGACTGCTGCAACACACAACGCAGCACACGCAAAAGAGGTGATGATACATGCAGAGAGATGGCCCATGAACACGGAGTATGAAGTACAACATTAAACATCTTAGATCTCCTGAGTCATGATGCTTTTCTCTCCTTCACCTTAGCTCTCAAATCTCATCTGCAGAACCTTTACTGTCCTTTGGAGCTTGACAGTCCATGGGCACTGCCGGCTTATGTGTAATGGCAAATGAGCACTAAGATTCTACTAAATTGCTCCTTTGATGCTCCATGGAACATATAATGTGTTTTTGGAACTCATGAAGGCAAATAAATTATGACAGAAAGTTCATTTTTGGGTGAACAATCCCTTTAACACCATTAATTGAATACATCAAACAATATAGACTATTTTGGTTGTACTTCATAAACCGTGTTACCATGAACAAGAAGAGATGAGTTAAAAAGAATGGAAAAGAAAAAGATTCAAATGGAAATCTTAAATATACAATGCAGAAGAAAACACAGTGACTTCATCCGAAATGACAAAGGGAACAGGGTAAGGTGGGATGGAGGACATTGTGCTAAAGACAGATGTTTACAGATGTTAAATGAGGAAAGAGCAGTTAAGAATGAAGTCCTATACAGAGTATGGATAACATGTTGGAGTTGCAGCGTTTTATTGGCTTGGATACAGAATCAAGTCATATATATTTCTTGCACTGTTGCTTCTATCACAGTTTTATCTTTAGTCACAGTATGATTTTAAAAAAAATTATAATCTGAAATTAGTATTCTCTCTAAAGGTATACCAGGTTTAAAATCTAAATAAGGTTGTGACAGACCAATAAATCGACCAGGTATATTATCCAGCCAATATATAGTGATTGTTTGATTTTTAATTTGCATTGGCCTATAATTGTGTGCACTTTACTGTTTAGCATATGAGTATTAACAAAATCTATTAACAGCTTTGTGCATGCATAATAAACAAAAGCTCAATTTACAAAATTTGTTTTGTGAATTGTGAGTACATATTGTGTGATATGCATGGATTTCTGTAATTGTGTGTTTTAAAATACGCATGGATTTCTGTAATTTGCAGTTTTAAAATTGTATTTGTACATATCACCATTATATTTGGCTACTGGCCACCCTGCTCTCTAGATATCCTTATCATTCATTTATAAAACAAAATTAAAAACATATCGGTCGACCACTAAAATCAGCTCATATGAAGATAAAAGAAATTTACAATAAAAAAATTAATTAAAAATAATAATAATAATATTATATATATATATATATATATATATATATATATATATATATATATATAACAAGGAGTACTAATAATAGGAAAAATTTAAATAATACATTTTTTAATAAATAATGCTCAGAAAGCTTCAAGATCAGGGACACATCAATGACTCCAAACTATAGTGTTACATCAACGATACAAATATCAACAAATATTTAGCCTTTATTGAAAAGTGTACCATACATGTATGTGCAAAAAACATATTGACAAATAATTTCTGGCTTGCAACTTCTAAAAGGTCAAAGTGGAACAGGTAAGAGTTTGTGACTTTCATCCAAGTTTTGATGGAGGAAGAAGTGAAATAAATTAAAATATAAGAATAAAAGATCTAAAAGGTCAGAGCAGCTACTATAGAGTCTGACCCACTAAAAAATACAATACTGCTTCTGCAACAATACAGCTGAATTAAATGCAATAAAAGAGACAGTAAATGTGAGGAATATCATGAAATGGACCCTTTTGTGAATAGTAAGAAGGGGATCAACAACTGTGACATACTTTTCTACATGGAGAACAAGTGACCCAAATAGCGCACACTAAAGGGCGGAAAGGCTGGAGATGGGAAAGGTCAAAAGGGTCTTGTGGTTAAGGGGGATTGAAGGTGCCCAGGTGGTACGAGAAGATCTGGACTTACTGGCTGGAGAACCCTGCGGTGAAGCCACCAGAGCGGGCGGCTCGTCCCCAGCACTGCACTGACTCATCATGGCACTGTCACTGCTCGCACCCTGTGTGCTCTCGGCTGGCACAGCCCCAAAACCACACGACACGCCGCCAGGAGAAAAACACACACAACTCTTATGTCCTTTACTAGCCGAAACACACTAACACAGACACCACACCAACTCTGGCAGCATTTCATCATTACTTAACTGCTTTACGGTAACAAAGAGGCTTGATGAGATGTGCTTAAATTAACTGGTTTCATTAACATATCAAGGCAAACGGACCACGATCACACAGCAGCAGTATATGGTTGTCAAACCTGTTGTAGAATGCTTTAAATACAATTATGTTCACAACGGTGTCACACTACCTGCTTTTTCCATGATTTTTAGCCATAAGCTTCATTTACATAAACACTGACTAGTCTGAAGGAATCAGAACTTGCGTCATATTCCAAGTCATCAGAAGGCATACTATAGGTTTTGGTGAGAAACTACCTGTAATTTAAACTCTTCAAGAATTTTTCAAATTTAGAAGCTCACGATTCACACATACTGTGGACTAATTGCCAACAATTGTGTTTATTTATTACAAATAAAATAAAAAAAGACTGCAATTACTCATAAATAATATTGTATATGTTTACAATCTTAAAATGAACAGATTATATATAGGCCTATATACATAAATAATATTTATTTATTTGTTTGTCCTAAATTTGTTAGCATGTAATTCTGGTTCTGTTCACACCATGCCCATTCAAAAAGTCTTATTTGATCATTTATTCCACTAGATGGCAGCAAGTACAAAACATTTTTTTTCCCTCTATCACCTTCCATCACAAAATGCAGGTGATGCTCTAACATGCATTTTAGCCCTCACAAATGCGCTCGTCCATAGACATTCAGTCTAATTTCCAGTTCATGCACCACCCCAATTGTTTCTTCGAATAGCTCATCCTCTGAGAGGACAACAAGCTCAATCTGTGTCATTAGAAAGCTGAGATCCTTCCCTTTGCGATGATGTATATCATTTTATCATCAATAGTCGATAACATATTTCTGATGATTTGTTTAGCATGCTTCTCTCGCTGAACTACATATTTTGTTATGGACCTCTAAATTATATAACATTGGATTATTCACACAAGCAAGCTCAAAGACAAGTAAACAATGGCTAATCTTTTAGAAAACGTCCTAAAGTAAAAGCAGATTTTTTGAAAACGTTTTTAGCTATTTGGGGCTTATAGCAGAAGTGATTGATGCATAAATGAGACGCTTGTCTTACAAACATCATATTTCACTTTGGACATCATTCAAACTGTGGTATTAGGGCAACAAAATAAACCAGACAGTCGCATTCCTGAGAAAGAGAGCTTTCATTTGATATATGATTTGTCTATTTACATGCTATTTGAAAGACTTTTATATTCATTTTAATATTTCAACCACATGACCTCTAGGTGGCGATGATTTGCGACAAATATTTTCAGGCCTTATTTTGTTGTTTTATGCAGAAGTGATGGTTATCTAAAGTTCTAAGCTTTCAAAGGATACCCCGTATGCCTGATTCATGTATTCGGAGACTTGAATAATTTCAAACGTAAATTTATTTCGCAAGAGATCAGCCACTGGGCCACCAGAGTTGAAGAGGTTAACATGATTTCAGTGTGATAAAATCACTTACTAACCTTTCTGTGTGAAAAACGGCAAAGTAAACGACTTTTTCAGCTCAAATAATAAACACGATTTAAAAGAATGACTATAAGTGCTTTTATAAAATTATAAGATTCAAATTTCTGCCTTTATTCTCTCCAAAAATTGGCCACATTCACTTCCATTGTGTGCCTCGCTGCCACCTGTTAGTAAATATGGTTTTCACTTCCAAACACAATATATCCCTATAGAATTTAAATGAGAACATAGATGCTCATCGAAAAAGTAATGTGACTTTGCTTAACAAGTCATGTGAATGCATAATAATAATAATAATAATTCACTCAAAGAATCAACATGTAATTGCATAGAATCTTAAATGTTGCTCTGGATATTCTAAAATGCTCTACACAAAGTCTGTCATCAAAAAGACTGGCTATTATTACCTCCCAGAACATTTCTATTTTGCACCAATTTCCCCAGAAGTGACGTTTTTTTGTCTTAAACATATGGGATGGAAGCACTGATTTATTTTCAAACTGTTTTTGCTATATTGCGATTCTGAAATTAAATTTGTATTTTGGATGGAAACGTGACTACTGACTATGTGAACATAGCCATTAAAGGAGAACTGTTTATAAGGACAAGACTACAATTGATGATCCAGTTGGGTTATGAGTAATGGTGTGACGCAGGTTTGTATCTACAGTATGGGTGTGGTAAAGCACAGGCCTTGTTTGTTGGGTTAGGACAACAGTACGCATGAGATTGTGTCTCCAGGCCGCACGCCAATTTCCTGTCCGCATCACCTCACCTCAGTCGTGACCGAGGTAATGATTAAGCTTTTTTCGCTGTTATTGTCCATGCAGGCTTGAAGTGAATAAGGAGAGGAAATGAATTTGAGGCTGGCCCTTTCTCGTGACAGAAAACCGTATCAGCGAGAGTCCCTCGGGAAAAACAGTTCTGTTCACAACATGCTAATGAATTTACAAGACACGCCACATCAACAAACAATTAAATAAGTGGGGTGAAAGACTCAGGACACACACACAAACATGAACATTATCTACAGGGAATCCTACTGAGAAATGGACACCAACATCTTAAAAATGTGTATCAATTATAGTAGTTTGAATGTAGCTGGATTCTAATTTGAGAGACGATGACAAATTGTGTGCGTGATCTGACATCGCAGCTATTACTAAAGCCATATTTAGACAGGACTCATTTTCTTTTAGGAAGTTAGTCCAAATTCATAGTCCATAGACATACTTTGTGATTTTAATCCCGTCCAAAAAAGTCTGTTTTCTAACAAAACCGTAAAGAGATAGTTTACCCAAAAATGTACATTCTCTCATCATCACACTTTTTTCAGCTGAACACAACCAAAGATTTTTAGTGGAATATTTCAGCTCTGTAGGTCCACACAATGCAACTGAAAGTTGGTGAGAACTTTGAAGGTCCAAAAAGCATATAAACACAGCATAAAAGTGATCCATATGACTCCAGTGGTTAAATCCATGTCTTCAGAAGTAACATGGTAGGTGTGGGTGTGAAACAGATAAATATTTAAGTCCTTTTTACTATAAATCTCTACATTCTTTTGTTTTTGGCTAATTGCATTTGTGCATATCGCCCCCTACTGAGCAGGGAGTAGAATTTATTTGAAAAAAATACTTAAATATCGATCTGTTTCTCACTCAAACCTATCATATTGCTTGTGAAGATACGGATTTAACCACTGGAGTCATGCAGATTACATTTATGCAGCCTTTATGTGTTTTTTGGACCTTCAAATTTTTGGCCAACATTCACTTGTATTGATTGACCTGCAGAGCTTAGATATTGTTCATAAAAAAATCTTTGTTTATGTTCAGCTGATGAAATAAAGTCAAACACATCTGGGATGACATGAGGGTGAGTAAATGATGAGAGCATTTTTATTTTTGGGTGAACTATCCCTTTAAAAATTATGGCGCCATAAAAAAAAAGAAAGTATTTTCAGCTAAATCAATCTTCCTCCAAGCGAGGAGAAGGATTACTGATCTGACGTGACAACAAAAGGCGCTACAGTGCTGGAGGCATGCAGAAAAGAGGAGACAAGATCTGTGTACCTTTCCTACCTTTCATATCCTCTTCCTCATTGGTGTTACAGCTCTCGGTGGAGCCCTGGGGAAACAAAAGAAGACAGACGAAGAGTATACGAGACAAACAAGATGTGAGAAGTGAAGAAAAGGCAAGTAGCATTAGATTACGGTGTCTGAAATCTGTTTTAGAATGTTCTTCAACATGTTCTGAAGAGAACCAGGATGAATCAAGATGCTCACCTTCGGGCCATCAACAGGATTGTGCACAACTGTAGTTTGTGGCTCCTGAAAAATGTAACAAGATTTTACATCAAAATTAATATACAGTAAGTAGGTGGTACAGTAGTCTTCACTTAGGGGTGTACTCACTTTTGTTGCCAGAGGTTTAGACATTAATGGCTGTGTGTTGAGTTATTTTTAGGGGACAGCAAATTTACACTGTTATACAAGTTGTACACTCACTACTTTATATTGTAGCAAAGTGTCATTTCTTCAGTGTTGTCACATGAAAAGATATAATCAAATATTTACAAAAATGTGAGGGTGTACTCACTTTTGTGAGATACTGTGTGTATAATATATATATACACACATACATACATACGTACATACATACATACATACACACGCATACATATATACACACTTCACTGTCACACTGTCATAATTAGTACAATGAATTATAGTATAAAATTCCTACTAGTCATAAAAACAGGCTTCATTTTCTATAAAATAAAAAATCTAAAACATGACCCGGACATTATCTATTTTCTTCTATATCCACCCACAGCATTTTTCAGTTTTAAAATTGCTGTCACAGCTATGACACAAAATGGAAAATCAAATAAAAACAATCTATAGACACCTTTATAGGAATTATAAATTATTACATTTACCCTCGTGCCATCCCAGATATGTATGACTTTCTTTCCTATGCTGAAAACAAAGATTTTTAGAAGAATTTTGTAACTCCAAAAGACATATAAAGACATCATAAAGGTTATCCATAAGACTCCAGTTGTTAAATCCATGTCTTCAGAAGCAATATGATAGGTGTAGGTGAGAAAGAGATAAATGTCCTCTTTTCTATAAATTCTCATCCCTGCCCAGAAGGGGGTAATATGTACAAAGAATGTGACCCCCCCCCCCAAAAAAAATTATTAAGAGCGTGAAAGTGGAGATTTATAGTAAAAAAATGACTTAAATATTGATTGTTTCTCACCCACATACCAAATAGCTTCTGAAGATATGGATTTAACCACTAGAGTCTTATGGATTACTTTTACGCTGCCTTCATGTCATTTTGGATCTTCAAAATTTTGGTACCCATTCAATTAAAATGTGAGGACCTACAGAGCTGCAATATTCTTCTAAAAATCTTAATTTGTGTTTAGCAGAGGAAAGAAAGACACATATCTGGGATATAATGAGGGTTAGTAAATGATGAGAGAATTGTAATTTTTGGCTGAATTATTCTGATATCACTCCACATCAAACAGGCCAAACATGTGCAAACTTAAAATAATAATGGCATGCGTTATAAGGATCAAAAGATGCAGTCTCTCAAATTCGGCTATAAAAAACATTTCAATCTGACAGAACCGTAGGATTAGAAAATCATACATCAGGTCAAACGGGCAATATTCATCCTGTAGCATTGGATTTGACCTCAGATTAACTTCCAATCATTTCCCCCAAAAGTGACACAAATTCTCATAAATGTTATTATCCAACTGAACCCAAAGGCTGGTATTCTTTCACAGGAAACCTAACTAGTGTACATATACTTCCAGTTATCACTTCTTTTGCCTTATACGATTTTTAATAAGCCACAGTGGAAGCTAGCTGTCCATCAGCACTGTGGAGGCATTTGCAGGCCTCAGGAGAGGTCAGGGGGTAACTTGTGCTCTTAATGGATTGTTTTTGGTGATTCCTGGATGCCCTTTGCTTGGCTATTTGGGCAGCTGAACAAGCAAGCCCCTTTTGAAATGTCATTCCATTTTACTTTACTTTAATCTCCACGGGACACTGCTAGCACTTCCAACATAGCCAATCATCTGACAGCTTTTGAGAGGGAGACTGCATCTTTACTATGATTGGTTTATGTACTTTGACTCCAAGCATCCTCAAATTACCTTTGCTAGTTGATGAAATACATACAGTACATACAGTTATACAATTCGATATGGTGGCTTAAATGCCCCTTGAGTTTGCATTATGAGTAGTTTTCATTCCTGTGTTAAAGTATTTCTTGTTTGGGTCGGCCATATCAAAATGGCTCCTCCCCTTTTTTAAATAGCCAACAGGCTTTAGTTATGTCACAGCCATGATTCGCTACTTGCTAGTCGGTTGCAAGTGGTATTAGGGGGTGGTATATTCACATTCAAGAGAGCATATGATTGGACAAAAATCTGTTTAGTGCAGGATGATTCATCAATATTTTTCAAAGTGTTATAACATTTTTGTCAACTTTCAGGACTTCACAGGCATACAGATGATCTCAATGCTAACAGACATGGACAAAAAGCCACAAAACTCAAATTCTGATTTCATGGGATCAGTTAGGCGGAGACTAAGATGGATTGGCTATTTTTAACAGTTCCAGATATATACATATTCAAAATAAACATCAGACTGTCTCCATGGACGACTGTGTTTTATTTTTTACATCTAACAGTGCCGTGTGTTAAACCTAGAGAGGCAAACTAAGGACAAGAGGAGTGCAGGAGGACATAAACCACAAGCTTACAGGCAAAAACAAATAATTCCTAATGACACGTTTTCATAACACCACAATTATGTGCATGAAATGTGCTTTAAAGTACACAAGAGTTTCAAAAACACAAAGAGGAATGACTAGTGACCCCTAATGTGCACTGCAAACTACAGGTATAATATATTTAAGCATTTACTGTAATACATGCAAAACTGTTTAACTGTTGCAAAACACGTTTTCTGGCATGCGGCAATAATTATGCAAACACTTCAACATGTACTATGAGTCGGTCAGATGAATAAATGGGTTTCAAAGAGGGTTGAATGTAGATAAGGTACCATCGGTGTAGAGGCGGTCGTGTTGCTTTCTTTCATGGCGTTCACTACAGCACTCACTACACTGTTTTTAGTGTTGTTTGTCTGGGGCTGAAATAGAGAGGACACATACAACTTCCTTTTCAGAGAGATGACATCACTAGGGACATGATTGGCATTAGACACAGCCAATCATCCGCGAGCAAACTGTTAATTGCCGTTTGAATGTTAAGAATTTTTATTTAAAATCAACATTGCTCACACAAAAAAAAGCTTATTTAAAGGGCATGGTAGTATAGCTATAGTTTGGAATAGCATTAATGTATATAGATCCCAAAAGAACTGGTACTTTTGTACCAAGTCGATAGAAAATGTATTTTTAAAAATGTAACGATACTATTCTTTCTGCAGTATCCGTAGTTCCACTCAACTTGGTACTCTTAGGGACCGTTCACAACGAACGTGTTTTTGTGTCCTTTGTAGGGCTTTGCCAATACAATCACATAACAATATATCATTATATTAGAGCAGCACAATTCATTGTCAAAAGATTGTGATTTCGATCTCATGTCGGCTTGACTTGTGTCTCGGGATGAATGCAGCTCTCCTGTGTGAGACTCTGCACTGCTTTTTAAACAAAATACCCCTCTTCAGGCGATATTAATGTAAAACACAGCTGTTTATGAATTACGAGACCGCATTAAATCTGCACTGTCTTGACGAGATATTAAAGCAAACACAGTCATTAATGTATATAAATGTAAGCAGACAGGGCAAATTCTTCAAAATTTTAGATCTGTGCAATGTCTAAATGTATATAAGCTGTATGCTGTCTGTTATATCCATTCAGGCATTCTTACTGCATCAAATCAGTATTAATGTAATTTATATCTAATAATCACACAGTGACCGTGTCAAATATTTAAGTGGTTTAATTTTCCATTAAATAACTTTGTTTTTATATTATAATGTTTGAAATGTTTAATTGATATTGTTGCTGAAAAAATTAAAGCACTGTTTACTTTATTTTCACTGTTCTTTAATTACTGGCTCTTGAATAATTCCTTAAAAGCTTGAAGCAATTTTTACAAGGGAAACATATGAATGCCTGAAGGCCTCATTGTTTTAATTTAAATTGTTCATATTTTATTTATCTATTTAAAAAAAAACTTAAACTGAGTTGTATTGCATATTTGCTTATCAGTGCAACACAAACTGTTAATGAAGCTTTTTCCCGCTCACTTTGCTTTATACTTAGCATGCGAGAAACCTAAATCATTTTATAGATTTTTTTATGCACTTTTGAACAGAATTCATTCATTTTATTTTACAATAATAACGAGGTGCTGTTTGGTTTATAATGTATTCTCTTGTGGACTTAGGACATGATGTATATATTTGATTTACAATTGTATTGCATTTTTGCATAGATTGAAGCAGAGAGCATAATTGTCAGAATGTTATTTGTTTAATACCCTTATGTCCAGGTTTTGTAAATCAGTGAAATAAGCATTTTTCACTGATTTTTGAAACTGACTTTATTCCAAACAAAACAAATTGTGATTGTCAATTTATCCAGAATCGTGCAGCTCTACATGATATATTTTTCACAATATTGAATCAATACTCTGGATCCCTATATTGATTTTTTGTATTTATTTATGCTTGCATATGCACAACATTTCAATAATGTTTTTAATTACAAGTATGCGCTAGACGGTCATTGCAGTTTTTTTCCAACAGTTTTTCCAGCATCTTGCGCAGGAGTTGGTGTCAGGTAAAAATAGAACGTACATTTTCAAAAGTGCTTCTCAATACACCTGCATTATATGCGTTGTGTTATATGCGGTTAACAGCTTTTCTAGTGCAAGAACACATTCGGTTTGAATGGCCCCTTATAATACCTCATTGGATCCATCATTAATATGGTGTGAAAACTAGATCCGCTCACCCACATTGGGCCACACATGGTTCCTTATTTGGTACTTTTAAGAAACAACATTAGAGAGGGAGACTTCTATGAGCAAAAAGGGCATAAATTACTGCTAAAGTGATGCTTTGCAATACACTTAATCTAAGTGGAACTAAAACTAGAGGAACTAAATTTAAGACCAGTTTACTAGTCATTGGAAAAGCACTCGCAACTGACAGAGACTTTTTAAAAAGTCCTTTGTGAGAGAAAAAGGCTCAAATTTGGGAAAACACTAGGCATTTATTGCAATGTATGTGTAAAAATGCCTTTAGACTTACCTTGACTCCATCAGCCTTTTTGTTGAGTAAACTTTTGCATGCTGCAGGAAACACAGAAAGATTAAATTAGTACATACAGAATGAATGACAAAACCGATACCTTATTTATATCTCTGGGTATTCCAAATAAATCACCTCATAAAACATTTAATAAACTACTGACTAGCCATTTTATCATTTATTAGAATACAGGGCTTGGGAGGCAATGCTGACTTGCATCATTTTTGACCACAGGAGAAATTGTTTATTGATCTTTTCATATCATATCAAATCAAAGTTGAATCCTAATACATTTGTAATCTCAGGAAGATGGAGCAGTACAAAGAATATAATGTGAGAAGGCCTTTTTAAAGGATTAAATAAAATGACTCACTTCAAAAATTGTAAAAACAATTTAAAAATTATTTAAAGGGGTCATATCATGAGGAATCAAATTTCCATTGATTTTTTTTCTTATTCAAATTAATACAGTATATAATCTGTATCTATATACACACACACACACACACACACACACACATATATATTAGATACACATTATATACATATATACCATATATATAACCAACTTTATTTGATTTTTTCTTTTTTTTTTCTTTAAGTTTTATGTATTTAATATTTCATCAGACATCAAATGCTTCCACAATACATGGCAGGGTGCATTATCCTGCTGAAAGAGGCCACGGCCATCAGGGAATACCATCACCATGAAGGGGTGTACCTGGTCTGCAACGGTGTTTAGGTGGGTGGCACATGTCAAATTTACGTCCACCTGAACAGCTCGACCCAGGGTTTCCTAGCAGAACATTGCCAGCGCATTACACTCCCTACACCAGCTTTTCGTCTTCCCACGGTACATCCATGTGCAACCACTTCCCCAGGTAAACGACGCACACGTGCATGGCCATCTACGTGATGTAAAAGAAAACTGGACTGATCAGACCAGGCAAATCAAGGTTTAGTTCCGATGCTCACGTGCCCATTGAAGGTGCTTTAGATGGTGGACAGGGGTCATCATGGGCACTCTGACTGGTCTGCGGCTAAGCAGCCGCATACCCAACAGGGTGTGATGCACTGTGTGTTGTGACACAATCCTCCAGTAACCATCATTTACATTTTCTGTGACTTGTGCCACAGTAGACCTTCTGTTGGTTCAGGCCAGACGGGATAGCCTTAGTTGCCCTTGTGCATCAATGAGCCTTGTGTGCCCAACACCCTGTTGCCAGTTTGTAGTTTGTCCCTCCTCGGACCACTGTCAGTTGGTAGTCGCCACTGCTGACTGGGAGCACCGAACAAGCCTCACTGTTTCAGAGATGCTCTGACCCAGTCGTCAGGCCATAACAATTTGGCCTTTGTCAAAGTCGCTCAGGTCTTTACTCCTGCATTTAATTCATTGACTACGAGAACTGATTGTTCGCTTACCATCTAATCTACACAGACCTTGACATGTGGCCTTGTTAGTAGATGATCAATGTTATTCGCTTCACCTGTGAGTGGTCATAATGTTTTGGCTCATCGGTGTATATATATATATATATATAGTAATTTATGAAAAATGGAAAAGGTGGCTGTATATATATATATATATATATATATATATATATATATATATATATATATAGTAATTTATGAAAAATGGAAAAGGTGGCTGTATATATATATATATATATATATATATATATATATATATATATATATACACTCACCTAAAGGATTATTAGGAACACCTGTTCAATTTCTCATTAATGCAATTATCTAATCAACCAATCACATGGCAGTTGCTTCAATGCATTTAGGGGTGTGGTCCTGGTCAAGACAATCTCCTGAACTCCAAACTGAATGTCAGAATGGGAAAGAAAGGTGATTTAAGCAATTTTGAGCGTGGCATGGTTGTTGGTGCCAGACGGGCCGGTCTGAGTATTTCACAATCTGCTCAGTTACTGGGATTTTTATGCACAACCATTTCTAGGGTTTACAAAGAATGGTGTGAAAAGGGAAAAACATCCAGTATGCGGCAGTCCTGTGGGCGAAAATGCCTTGTTGATGCTAGAGGTCAGAGGAGAATGGGCCGACTGATTCAAGCTGATAGAAGAGCAACTTTGCCTGAAATAAGCACTCGTTACAACCGAGGTATGCAGCAAAGCATTTGTGAAGCCACAACACGCACAACCTTGAGGCGGATGGGCTACAACAGCAGAAGACCCCACCGGGTACCACTCATCTCCACTACAAATAGGAAAAAGATGCTACAATTTGCAAGAGCTCACCCAAATTGGACAGTTGAAGACTGGAAAAATGTTGCCTGGTCTGATGAGTCTCGATTTCTGTTGAGACATTCAGATGGTAGAGTAAGAATTTGGCGTAAACAGAATGAGAACATGGATCCATCCTGCCTTGTTACCACTGTGCAGGCTGGTGGTGGTGGTGTAATGTGTGGGGGATGTTTTCTTGGCACACTTTAGGCCCCTTAGTGCCAATTGGGAATCGTTTAAATGCCACGGCCTACCTGAGCATTGTTTCTGACCATGTCCATCCCTTTATGGCCACCATGTACCCATCCTCTGATGGCTACTTCCAGCAGGATAATGCACCATGTTACAAAGCTCGAATCATTTCAAATTGGTTTCTTGAACATGACAATGAGTTCACTGTACTAAAATGGCCCTCACAGTCACCAGATCTCAACCCAATAGAGCATCTTTGGGATGTGGTGGAACGGGAGCTTCGTGCCCTGGATGTGCATCCCACAAATCTCCATCAACTGCAAGATGCTATCCTATCAATATGGGCCAACATTCCTAAAGAATGCTTTCAGCACCTTGTTGAATCAATGCCATGTAGAATTAAGGCAGTTCTGACGCTGAAAGGGGTCAAACACAGTATTAGTATGGTGTTCCTAATAATCCTTTAGGTGAGTGTATATATATATATATATATATATATATATATATATATATATATATATATATATATATATATATATATATATATATATATATATATATATATATCTTTAAAAAGTATAATATGACCCCTTTAAAATTAACCAAAACCAGACAAATGAATGTATTCTCCATTTGCAGTCGCAGACGTAATAAGGAAAATCATGGCTAATGTATGCAATTGATTTTCCTTGATGCATGACTTATTTCCCCTAGGGCTTTTTTCAGAGGTCTTGAGTCAGTGTAGTGGAAGTGACCTCCGATACACTTCAGAAAATAATCAAATGACTTGTGGGAGGCCTTTACAAACAGTACCCCATTCAAGAACATAAACTTATCAGGTTTCACATTCTGTATTCCTATTAAACACCTTACCTTCCATAAACAAAAGGAAAGGATGGCAAGATTAAGAGGTAAAATATCCATATAGTAGCAGAGAGAAAGAGTTGAAAGATGGCAGGCATTGTGAGAGGTGCTGATGGCGGATGCAATTCACCATACAGTCAGCCATGCAGTGCCAACGACATTAAACCAAGAGTTCCATAATGCAATGCACTGATGAGGGAGTCTTAAAGGGATAGTTGGAATGGTTCACCTAAAAATGAAAATTCTGTCACAGTTTACTCACCTTCATGTCGTTCCCAACTTGTATGACTTACTTTCTTCTGAAGCAAAATTTTAGCCTCAGTCACCACTGACTTTCATTATATGGGAAAAGATGCATAAAATGGTGATTGAGACTAACATTTTGCCGAACATCTCCTTTTGTGTTCCACTGTAGAAAGAAACTCAAAAGGGTTTGTAACAACATAAGGGTGAGTGAATGATGACAGACTTTTTATTTCTGGGTCAACCATACCTTTAAACTAATAATAGTTCAACTATCTCTCACATTTCTACAGTAACTATGTCACAGATTAACAGACTGTAGTGGGGGAAGCTGAGCCAGCAGTTTTAAGTTACACTGCTGAACAATCAAATGGATACAGTCATACATCTATTAAAGCTGATAGGAAATGACATATTCAGATCGACTATTTCAACAAATCTTCAGACAAAATGCAAAAAACTGTTGCAACTACAGTCTCGGTTTATTTAGATAATTAAGCAACACATAATTTAACAGGGGTGTAAAGATGCATTATTCTGATAAAGAAATGTCAATCGATTAAAAACGTATATAATCATTAATAATTTCACAATGTATTATGCATTCATTTCCTATGCTAATTTCTTTACTAATAAAATTGTACAATATTCTTCACCTTATAAGTTGCACAAATGCACCATATCCAGGTTACAAAGCATGTCCTGTATATGTTTAATTGCCCAACCAAATACAGTACATATGTGTCTTTTGTATATTATTCTAAATATTCTAAATCGCACCAGAAAAATCGAATATCGACCATGCATTGCATAGTTTAGTAAAGAACTGCATTTGAATCAAAGCAATGCAAATGTTCACACCCCTATTAAATAATAAGGCTCCAAAAAGGGGACAAGCAGTTCATAAAATCCATTAAAACAGCCATTAAAATATATATATTTTTTGAAAGGAAAATTACATACACCTGTGCAGGCAACAAATGATTAGAGAACTACAGGCAACATAGCTAACATACTATAAGAAATGTTGTATAACATGCCTATTCTTATGAATCTATTTTTCAGTATGTCTTATATAGGTAATATAATGATAAAGCGAGGGATAAACAACAATTGATGCAATGTTAATACTGGCTATTTAGCTGGAAGACTGGCTTTTATGATGAGAGAATGTAACAAGTTATAAGCACTTACTGGTTGTAGCCCAGAACTGATGGAGAGCATTGATTGGACGGCTCCAAAGTATATTAAAGGAATAGTCCAGGTTAAATTACCACAGAACATTATATTGACTCATCCCTCAGATTATAAAAAAAGAATGGAAAACATGTTTACACTCAAACTTTCCATGGAATTTTTCTGTGGTTACTGAAAATGCATAGAAAACTGGCATGTTGTCCACAGTATACATGTACCGCCTAGTAGTAAACTATTCTGAACAGCCTATAAATACAATATCATCCCATCTGCGTTTTAAAAATCTTTTCAGCAAGACAGCAAAGACTTTTCCACAATCCTGAGGGATCAGAGCAGATGTTTAGTGGCTTTGCTTAATAGTTCTCTTCAGTTTCTGCAAATTATGAAGATATCCATAAGTATTCTCCGACACTAACAGCTGCTCATTCACAGCTTGTAGATGGCCTTTGGTAAGTGTGGGACAATTCAAAATGATCAGACCCATTTCACATCTACAACACAAGTGGACACTCCCAAGAGGGCTTGGAACCAGCGATCTCCCTGAGACACTGTCAACGTTTCAACAGCGTCTGTCTGCCCTCCAGGGGGCCTTGTTCCCCGCAGACCACCTGGCACTCACTGGACTCCAGC
Organism: Xyrauchen texanus; assembly: GCF_025860055.1. Taxonomy (NCBI): domain Eukaryota; kingdom Metazoa; phylum Chordata; class Actinopteri; order Cypriniformes; family Catostomidae; genus Xyrauchen; species Xyrauchen texanus. The sequence continues at coordinate 31,301,412 of NC_068308.1, forward strand.
GCCAGCTACGTCGGGTCTGACGACTGGCAGCAAGCCAACCCCGCTCCTGCCGTCCATGTGGTTAAAACCCCTGCGCTCTCAGCAAAGGGGGAAGGAAGAGTTGAAAGGAGGCAATGGTGGCTTGGCTGGGCTGCACAGGTCTGCTTTAGTTAATGACAAAGGACCAAGCTCGTAGAACATCTAAAACAATGGCTCTCAACTGGTCGTTGTGACCCAAAAATGTGTGTCTCACGTCTGTTCTGATAAGGTCACGGAAGCAAGGAAAAACGCAGTTAGGATAGCAAAAGTAATAGGCTTAGTAACTTTAAAAAAGGAGGATAAATTCCTTCCCATTTCTTTTGTCGTTGATGTCAATAATTTTGACTTGTTCTATTAACAATTTCAGTGTGATAAATCACTTGCTTGCCTTATCTGTGAAATTATTTATCTAATATTACAAATTTGTTGTCATGACAACATTATGCGGGTTAATCCCTGATTCTATAACACTGAAATTATGTTAACACGTCTTATGGCTATACTTTTAAAACAGTTTGCATTTTAATGTTTATGGCCAGCCCCATTTCGCTTCTACCCCAAGTGTCTTAGTGTAAGCGTAATTTTTGTTTTTGGAAGTAAGTAACATTATGCCACCATTTATGCCTATTAAACTTAGTGTGTATTACACCAGGAACATTCCTTTAAAGGAATCTTCCAGGTTCAATACAAGTTAAGCTCAATCGACAGCATTTGTGGTACCACAAACATTTATTTTGACTTGCCCCTCCTTTTTTAAAAAATACAAAATAAAAATCTGAAGTCCATCCTGTGAGACACTTACAAAGGAAGTGAATGGAACCAATCCATAAATGTTAAAATACTCACCGTTTCAAAAGTAAAGCCACAAGACATAAAAAATATGTGTGTTTAAATAACTTTATTGTTAGTGTAAAGTTATAGCCAATTTTACAACTTCGTTGCCATGAAACCATAAAACGACTGTACTAATGAAGATTTTTACATTACAGCTCAAAGTTTCAAAGTGCTTTAATAAAATTATAAGCTTCACATTTCTCCCTTTAAACTCTCTAAAAACTGTCCCCATTCACTGCCATTGTAAGAGGTAAAATATCCTCAACATGCCTCAAAAACTCAATATTTTTATTTATTTATTTATTTTATTTATTAGATATAAAATTTTAAAAAAGTATGGACGGACGAGTATCAACATGGTAATCAACATTATGCAACAAATGCTGTCGATTGAGCAAATCTTGTATTGAACCCAGAATATTCCTTTAAGCAAAAGTCAAGAGTTCGGACAAACTTGTTCATTACAGATTTATTCATTATTTCCTCATGCAAATGAGCTTGCGATTCGCCACAAATGTTTGCCAGAAGTTTGCAGCTCTTCATCGATAGTGGTGAATCTGCAGCAAACCTTTGGCAACAATGAAGAGTTTGCCTCAAAGTTAATCTGCATGTGAAAATGATGAGTGGTGAATTTGCGGCAAGTTTGCCAGAACACTTCGGTTTGTTTTAAGGAAGTTTGCATGACATACCTTTATCCTCAAAAACCATAAACAAATCTACACAAGTTTAAAGAAAATATGACCCATACTACACTAAATAAAGGTTCACTTTAAATGTGCTGACTGTTTTGTCAGGTGAATTACTGGCTGCTGATGTAGTTTATGGAACTATAAATAAATGTCAAGGCTTGTTTTTAAGGACATTTTTGTTCTGTGCGCTCATTTAGGTACTGTGTTGATTAGCCATTTGATGTCTAAAAATCTGCATCCTGAAGTGAAACCAGTTCAGAACCACTGATCTAATGTGTACGGAGTACAGCCATGTGACCAGGGTCCAATATCTTTAGCTAAAACAGACTTGACTCAAATACTACTCAACCCAAAAGCAAATAACACCTTTAAGCTGATCAGCAGGGAAGAAGGAAGCCAGAAATGGGCTGAAGCATTAAACCGAGAGGGGAAGAAAGAGTAAGAGACATAAGTCTCCATGCAGTCGATGATGCATGCCGGCCGATGGTGGGTCTCACCATGGCGATAGTTGACATGAATGCAGCCCGGCAGTATTGCTCAGATTGTTTTGCCTTGAGCTGTTTTTGCGTAAATTAAAGTCTGTTGCAAGATGGAACGAGACATTGTTTGTTCACGGCAGATACATTTACAAGTTTTGAAAGTTAGGCTAAGGCTAAGATACTTTGAATGTCACAGTAATTTCACAAACTGCGAACAAAAACTGATTAAGCCCTAATTACACAAAAAATAAAAAAATGATGGTATTTATTTAAAAATACTTAAAACAAGTTACATTTATGTTTGCCTTTGCAGATTTCTTTTTAATATTATATATATTATAATTACGTTTTTTTTTTTTTTTTTCATTAGCAAATTGTTTTTGGTATTTCTGAGTTTGTTTCAAACAACTTGTAGCGTTACAACAAAGCTAGATGAACATTTAACGGTATATGGTAGCGTGAAAGCAAAGCACCAATAAAAACATGGCTCGGGGGGAAATAACCCATGCTGTTCCAGAAACTCTTAAAGACACATCACCCGAATGCATGACATATATGTCAGAGATGGAAATTTAGCAGGCCACAATCTTCAAAAGTGAGAACTTCTCCAAGACTATATACTGTAGCAGAGGTAATTTATGAGAATGAAGATAAGAGGTAAACCAAATCATTTATGCAAGTGATGGCGGGAGAGGCAGGCTTCTTATTGGCTGCATGCTAACTGGGTAGAGCAGAGGCAGGGCAAGGGATTGAGGCATTGTAGAGAGGGCTCATTGGGTCCCCCTGGTGGTGAGGTGAGGAGATGCACTCTCACATACCTTCCTGTGCAAGAGCAGCAGTGCTTGTGGTGGGAGCAGCAGGGCTGGTATGCTGCCGGCCCACTATTGGACAGAGAGGTGTTGAATTGGGAGAAGCTACAGAAGTTTTTTTAAACCCTCTATTGAAAAAGTGTAAGAAATCAAAGGTAAAGGGATGGTTCACTCAAAAATTAAAACATATTTACTCACCCCTGTATGACGGATTTTCTTTCATTGAACACAACAGGAGATGTTTTAAAGAATTTACTAGTAGCTCTTTTCCATGCAATTACAATCAGTGCTCAAAGTGGCTCAAACTGAGAAAAGTTAGAACCAAATTTCTCTGCAAAAATAACAGCCAAAGATGCCCGTCTACGCATGTTTACATAAAAACAAAACAAAAAATACAACAATGTTGTATTATTCATTATATATAAATTGCTTTGATGCTGTTGATAAAAACGTCTGCAAATTGAATATTTGCAAATTAAATTACTTTCTCCAGAGGGAACCTCAGCCCAGGAGGGCAAAGAGGCAGTGTCTTGGGCCACTGTAGCCAGCCCCTGTGCACGTCCCAGCCCCTGAGTTTCACCATTCGGTCGGGAGTGGGGTGCCCATGTGCATTTTTCAGGCACCAAGTTTTACAAAAAGGACACAAAAACCCCATAAATGTATGATAAAATTAGACCAAATGACTTTTGCATTATATTCCAAATCTTGTGAAGTCATGCGATAGCTTTAAAAGAGGACTTCAATTTGATTTTATTCCTCGCAAAAAGCTATCAAATGAATTCAGAAGACTTGGATTATAGCCCATGAGTCATAAAGACAGCTTCAATGATGCTTGAAAGCTCCAGTCCAATTCAATGTCATTGCATGGAAATGAGCACTCATTACACTTTTCAACATTTCTCCTTTTGTTTTCCATGGAAGTAAGAAAGTCATTTAGGATTGGAATGATATAAGGGTGAGTAAATGATAACAGAATGTAAATTTTTGTGTGAACTATTCCTTTAAATATCAGCATCTACTCCCTATGTAAATGCAACAGGCTCTGCAACCTTGTGCATCAAAGAAAAAAAGACATCTGTGCAAACCTAATGAAAAGCTAAGAATTTCATATTTCGTGCTCTCCTGCTCAGGGAGTATAAAAAGGGCCCACAAGCTCTTTTAAAAAGACAATGACACAAAGGTTATGGATATTCCTTTACTGTAATACTTCAAACTTCTGAAAAAACCTTAACATCTTAAAGAAATCAAGATACAGATTCCCAAAGACACTCATCTTTAATTGCATAAGAAAAAGTGCAAAACTTTATGCTCAATCCTGTCATCAAAGCTCTAGATTCCCAAGTGAACTTCCCCTCCATTTAATATCTGCGCCAGCCTTATATACAAATTTTATACACTTTAAACTGGAGCAAAACTACAACAGGTGGGCCACATTAATCCAGGACTTTGCATTTACCTACCTGATCCCAAGAAAATGAGGGAACTCACCTGAGAAGTTTCTAGACACCAGCATGGTAGTGAGAATGGCGCCCTGAAAAAAAAAAATAAAATACAGAAGAAAAATAGAGTCGTTACTTAATGGCCAATGAATATATTCAGCAATACTAACACAAGGGAAGGCACAGTGGGGGTAGAGAGTTTAAGGGCTCTTCAAACCCATGCCATACCTTTAGTTTTCTGCGGGCATTGAACTTGCGCAAGCACTCCACGGTCTCTTGGCGATGCATCATGGACGCCACAGTGGAACGTTGCTGAAATGGGAGTATGCAAGACAAGAGTAAAATATTGCACATAGGCATTACCAAGGTATTCAACCCAATGTCTCAGAGTCTTTAAAAATGAACCACAGAGGGTTTAAACAACAACACAAACATATTGACTAATTCTGAGAGCTCATTTACTCTGTGTGTAGGGCTGGAATCCACATGAATTAAAAGAATAGTTCACCAAAATGACTTGGTCTCCCTAATGCATTGTTTCGGTGGTACACAAAAGAAGAAATTTCTGAAGAATCATTATACAGTTTTAACACTGCACACTGTTCACAGTGACCAGGGGCACTCCACAAATGACGAAAAAAACAATAAACACACAATAAATGACTAATTAATGTAAAATTAGTCCAGGTGACTCGTGCACAATATTCCAATATTCTGGAACCTTTGTAATGTGTCCGCCCGGAGTCATTACATTGACGGACACATCACAAACAGACATAGCGCCAGAGCCCTTCTACCAAGACAGTCCACAAGCTTAGCATAAAATAGCATAATGCGGCAGTCCCACTGATATTCTATGGGCGGTACTGTCGTAATACTCTACTATGACCTAGCCACAGAGGTTATCTTAGTACATAAAAATCTCTGAAAGCACTTCCCTGTCAGTGATAAAATGATGGAGAAAGGAGCTCCAATCGCTGTTTTATGTACAAACAAGCCCAGATGGGACTAGTAAGGCACATTTTAATTACCACAAAAGCAAGTCAAGTCTTATCTATCACTAAAACGCAGAATGAGACATTATGTTGGAAAATGCTTTTCATAGTGAGTTCAAAGCTTGACGCTGGCATTTATGCACTGACGCGAATCACGAACGCAGCTTCACGATTGCTGTAACAAAGCAGATAGACACATGCTACCGGCAGATTTTTATTGCAGAGGATGAGAGTTTAAGAGATTTAATGCTCATTGAAATGAATATGCTACCTATGTGGAGACTAGTTCTTTCAATTAGTCACACTCCCACTTAAACTGTGGGAAACTTTTAATTTTACTCTAATTGGTGCTATTTTAGTGCATTTCTTGTGAAAGGCTTTATTAGGAAAACCATAATTAAGCATTATATTGTTAAATATGGTTTTGTTTTCTTTCCTAAGATGGAAATACATTTTGACAAGAAAATATGTATAGTGTCAAATTTCGACACTTTCAAAATCTGCTATTAATCACGATTAACTACAAACAATTATGTGATTAATCAGGATTAAAAATTAAAATCGAAGCAAATTATAAGCGAATATGCCGAGTTTAATCCGTACGATATTGGCCACATTTCTGAGACAACTTTTGGGGATCGTTAAATATTTCTCTCATCGTAGAGCAAAATCAAATATAATAATATTTTGAATATAATGTTAATTGTGATCTATTATTTACTTACACCAGAAGCCCTTACACGTGACATCATATCCTGGTCCGTTGCATTGTCTGTTAAGCGTGCTCAAAGCTTAGAGTGACCGCCCCATTTACTCAAGATCTCACAGGGATCACATTATACAATCTGACAAGCAACAATCGTAAAGGACCATAAAAATCATACAGTGTGCACCCAGCTTTATACCTGAGCTTTGGAGGAGTACAAGATTATCAGTGAATAATGACTATCATACACCTTCAGAAGACATGGAATATAGTGCAAAAGTTGTATGGACTAATTTGATTGTGCTTTTCTGGTGTTTTTGCCTTTTTGGAGCTTGACTGTTATGGTCACAATGAGCTGTCATTGTATGGAAAAGAGCTGCATGAAATGTTTTCAAAATGTTCTCCTCTTGTGCTCCACTGAAAAATAACAGCATATGGGTTTGGTGAGATTTTGACAAATGTAATTTATGTGTGGACGTTTCCTTTAAACTCCACAAGGGTTCAGAGCATTCCCAGTGGATTTTTGTTAATCAAGACATAAGGGAAATGTAGTCCTTGGCACAGATAACTTACGCAGACCCATGGATGCTTGAGGGCCTGCTCTGAAGTGATTCTCTTAGCTGGGTTGATGGTCAGCATTTGGTTGATGAGGTTCTTGGCCTCGGGGGTGACCGTGTCCCACTCCGGAGACGGAAACTGTAGGAGCAACAGGACAGAATCATGAGCAAGTGTTATGATGCAATCTATATGCAGCACGAGAATGCCTAGAGCGTTTTTCACACAACACATACAGAGCAGTCTGCCAGAGACTAATGAAATTAAACTTATCACAGAAGCAGCGTACAGGATTCAATGAGTCACGGCAGTGCGTCCACTTGCTCTTGGCCTATTGGCCACGGCTGGTGCTCTAATCATGGTGCTTCCGTATTTCACACCTCATAGCTTCATTGCAGACCATAACAAAGAAGATTGGATTTGTAATTAGACAATAAAAAGCAGTATCTGTATACATGTTGCATCTATGTCGTACAATATCATATCAGGAGATCTTTAATATGGCCATTACGAATCATATGTGTGTTCCAAAAAACCATTGGGCAGGTTCCAAGAAGTATAATTCGTTTGTGCATCAAGATGTGTTGCATCAGCTAAAATGAGTGTGTGGATGGTACTTAGAAACACTGCAGGTGCTCATGAACCCTTACGCACACTAATTGACTTTTTGAGCACTGCAACTACATGTTAATGGTGGGGCGTTTTTTTGCACCGCTGTGAGGTGCTTCAGCAAAGACGAACACTTCTGACTGCAGACGGTGCATCCAAACAGGAGCACGTGGCTGGAAGGCGGAGAAAGACAGAATATAGTTACAGAGGAAGAGACACTACTACACCTTATTGATTGTGGTCACATGACAAGACTGCAAGAGTGCAAAGGGGAGCAAGTTTTCTAAGCCACTAAGCTCATACTATGGCTTCCCAATTTTGGTTCTGCTGCTAATAAGGTGAACTAGGTGGCATATGCCGCACGAGGGTAGAAATGTGTGATCTGGTACAGACTTTGCCACACTGTTTATAATGCAGTAGGTTTGTTTGTTTGTTCAGCTCTTAGTGGGCAGGACTGTTTACATGTGAGAGCGATGAAGATACACGGAGTAATGTGAAAATGCAGAGCAGGACGTACCCCAGACAAGCCAAGAACACCATATAATTAAGGGGTGTTGTAAGGCAAAGTACATAAAGCATTGAATTTACTTGTTTAATTTTGCCATACTTTATCTTCTATTACGTGGCATTAATTAAGTGATCATTACTATGATGGGGTTTAGAGCAAATGGCAAAGCGAAAATAATATTTGCTGTGGTTTCCCATTCAGTGGTATAGACGTTTACCCTCCTACAATTTATCATTCTGTTACAAACCTGGAAATGGGAAAAGAGTCAATTTAGCAGAGACAGGCCACTTGGAATGAGAATCACAGGAATGAGAGAACTTGGAACGCCCAACCAAGACACTCAAGCACCCAACGGTCAATGGATGTAGAAAGGATGTCCCGCCTTACAGGTAAAAAAGTCAATCCACTTTTAGATACAGACATCGCTATGGAACGTCAATCAACTTGAGAACACGCACGCACATTAGCTACACAAGCTGGGAAAATGTAATTCCTTTAAGAGTAATCTATGGTAAAGAATCACAATTTAATATACAAGTGTTGTCAGATTTAAGGCTGCTGATTTGAAATATGTTATTTGATCATAATATTGACCCACCCTTTTGGAGATTTCTGTGTTTTCTCCATTCAAGTAGATAGGAGCTTCACTTGTATGCCCCTTGTTTACATTGCAAATATTGTAGAAATTCCATTCTGTACCACAGAAGCAGTAGGGGTTGGGTGCCATTTATTTTGAGTAAAATTACTTTTCTTTTGTTTTTGGTAAGTAGGGAGTTAGGTTAGAATTTGTACTCATTACTATTATTCTTTGCTAGTTAGTGTCCATAGGTGAAGTTAGTTCTCAATTTTATTTATGTCTCGACCCTAGACCGAGGTCATAACAGTTAATAATAATAATAATCGTATATTTTGTTTTGCGTCAATAAACGTACAAATAAAAAGAAACAAAATATTTAACTGGATTATCCAAATATAGGCACTACGATATGGCGATTAAAAAAAATCTACCATTATTTAATTGAAAATTAAGCAAAAATATACTGTAAAAAAAAAGAAGGAAAAAAATACTGTTGAATTTACGGTAAAAACTGGCAGCTGTGGTTGCCAGAAATTCACTGTAAAAAAAATACGGTAACCACGTTTCAGGCTTTACGGGATGCAATTACGGTGCATTACCATTTTTATTATTAAATGATAAACGTGACAACATTTACCTTATGAAACTATAAAAAGCTGCCTTTATAATGCATTGTTAAACACTGTAGTAATTACGGAAGAGCACATGATGACATGAAGTTCATCAGTAGTGGCCCTTCCCGAGACAGTGCTCAGTGTCACTCACACAAACAGTAAACACTATCAAGGTAACATATGTGAAATTAAAATAATGCAATCAACATTAAATCAACTACATAACATATACTGTAACACAGAACACACCAAAGCACATAACTGATATTAAAAATAAGAAACATACCTATTCCCATAAAATATAATGAAATGTCATGGGTAACGCAGGGAATTCTGGGAATTGCCAGTTTTTGTTTTTACTTCAATTTTAACAATAACTTACTGTAAAAAGTACATGTACTCTCTTAAGTAAATAAATTGTTAATGTTAATTATATGGAATATCAAAAAAAATTTAATTGACAACATTTTACCATGTATTGTCTTTTTAAATATATTAAGGTTATTTTAAGGTAACTGCCCATTAACCGATAAATTTTTTTACAGTCTTTTACTATTAAAATCCGAAAGTTTTTTTTTCCAGTTCTGCCCACAAATAGTCTCAAAACAGATTGAGGTCAAAGCCTTGTGATGGCCACTCCAATACCTTGACTTTGTTTTCCTTAAGCCATTTTGCCACAATTCTGGAGGTATGCTTGGTGTTATTGTCCATTTGGAAGACCAATTTGAAACCAAGCTTTAACTTCCTGGCTGATGCCTTGAGATGTTGCTTCAATATATCCAAATAATTTTCCTTCCTCATGATGCCATCTATTTTGTTAAGTGCACCAGTCCCTCCTGCAGCAAATCACCCCCACAACATGATGCTGCCACCCCATGCTTCACAGTTGGGATGGTGTTCTTTGGCTTGAAAGCCTCGCCCTTTTTCCTCCAATCATAACGATGGTCATTATGGCCAAACAGTTAAATATTTATTGATAACTAAATAATTATTTCATCATTATATATTTAATTATTGTAAAAAAAAAAAAAAAAAAAAAAAAGCAGTCCAAAGAGGAAGGCCAAATAAAGACAATCAAGATATAAAAAAATACATATTATTTTAAATATAGCCTAATAGTTTTGTAGCAGCTCACATTGTTTATGTCATGTTTTACTGGTTTTCAGCATCTTGCACATAAACGATGCAAAAAAAGTGGTATTTCAAGCTTGAATTTATCAGTTTATTAAAAAAAAATGTATTACAGCATACGTACGGTCAGAAACATGATTAAGCATTAAATCAACAGCCTTAGTATACACTGTTTTTGTGTTATAAAACTACTCATATCACCCCGTCTTAGGTTAACGGCCCAGGCCTACCAATCACTCAGTGACCACCAAAACCCCCTCCAACAAACATTGAAAAAAGTACCTTTGCTCCATTTTCAAAAGGCCACAGGAGTCACATCATCTCTTACCTTTTATTTGTCACATCATTTTTTATTAAATTAACACCACTCAAGGGCACTCACTCACTCACTCCATGTCCTGCCACATAAGTCCGACTACCTAAGAGTGTTATATGACTACAAATTGTAATACAATACATAGACACAGACACACACACACACAAATGCAAACAAATAAGCACACAAATTCTAGGGCAAGGCAGTTGTTTCTAAGCAGAGTACATCTCTCTGCAATGCGACAGGGAGGGCCTGACATAATCAATAACACCAGTAAGTACCAGTAGCATGAAATCACACACAATAAGAAATTAACCAGACAGTGGGACCGCATTGAGCATCTGTTGCAATCATAATTCTTCACTTTCTGCAAAAAAAAAGACTAAGTAATGCTAAAACAATTATAAACACCATAAAATCATATTCTAAATGAATATCTTTGTTTTGTTTTCTGATAAAAATATCATCCCAATAAACATCCTCAAAACAAGTTAAATTCTGTGAATAAGTCAAATTGGGTATATTGAGGTTTTGGTAGATATTTTTCACGTGTTTTTTTTATTTGTTTATGCTAAAAAAAAAAAAATAAAAAAAAAAAATTTTTTAAATGTGCTTAAGTTTACAAAAATAAAATATTTTATATTTATCTAGAATATTACTTATATAATCTAGAATATTACTTATATCCGAGAGATATTCTTTGAAAATAAGTCTTAATATCATAAAGTTGTAATATTTCTTGTTTCATGTTTAGATACTTTTACTGAAAAATCAGACAGTTACTCATTCTTTTTTTTTTTTCTTTATCCCTTTTTCGTATCTCTCTTGGCCTATTACTGCCTTCAAATTAATTTTGTGAAATGTATGTCTCTTGAATTTTATTCCAAGTGATTTCACAAATATTCACATTAAGTTTTTACGGGATCCTGCTGGGAAAATCCAGTGAACTTCTAAAGGATGTAGAGAATATGTGTAGTCTTAAATTACACAAGCCCCACTGGACTGATTTATGAAACAGATTAGAAAGTTCACAGAGACTGGACCAATTAGATTAAGTGGATTTTGGAGTGGCTAGACTGAACTCTCACAGGTAAAGGCCAATAAGAGAGCAAGACAGAGTGGCACCACTGGCAGACAGCTTTACTTACATCATAAGCTCCTGCCTTGATCTGCTGGTATAACTTGTGCTGATCTTCATCCCAAAATGGAGGGTAACCAACAAGTAGAATGTACAGGATTACACCTGAGGAGGAAAGAAAGATAGAAAGGTACATGGAAGAATCAGGGAAAGAAATAAACGACTATAAAGCGTTGTTCAAACTGACAACAATTTTCAGACAAGAGTCATATATTTTTAATTAGTTGGCGAATTCAGGCGACACAATGCCACCATCTCTCTGACAGTGTGATCGCTTTAACTTAACACCTCTAACTAGCCATGATGAATTTCCAATAATTTGGGTATTTGCATTTTTTGTGCTCAATAAAAGTCAAATATTGAATGAGGCGAAAAAATCATGGCCAATTAGAACATATTTGATGTTCAAATTAAAGTGAAAAACACAAATATGAGCATAATTCTGGAAAAAAAAGCTTGTTGGATTCAAAAGACTCTGATAACGATTAAGGACTTTCTTCAAGACTCACCACAGGCCCAAATATCCACAGGTTTGCCATAAGGGTCCTTCCTCAAGACCTCGGGAGAAAGATAACCAGGTGTGCCTGCAAAACCTGGGACAAAACAACAAACAAGTTTAAATCCAACAGCTCTCTGCCCATTCTGTACTATGAGAACAACAAGCTGTGTGTGTGTGTTTGGGTGGTTTGAGGACTTTTTTGGGTTACAAACTGGTCATTACAAGGGTATTATGCTATAAATGTGGTTTATAAGGACATTTCTAGTGTCCCCATAATTAAAATTGCTTAAAAAAAATACTAAACAATGTTTTTTGAAAATGTAAAATGCCGAAAGTTCGTCCATTCATATAACTTGTACACATGCATTTATCTCCATTATTCCAGCATCAATGTTTTGTTCTTTTCCTTAGAGCAAACTCTGCATAAATCAGATGATTACCTATTAAAGGTATAGATCACCCAAAAATGAAACTTCTCTAATCATTTATTCACCCTCATGCTATCCCAGATGTTTATGACTTACTTTCTTCTGCAGGACACGAAGAAAGATTTTCAGAAGAATATCTCAGCACTGTAGGCCCTTACAAACAGGATCTGAAACTTTGAAGCTCCAAAAAGCACATAAAGGTAGCATAAAGTAATCCATATGTCTCCACTGGTTAAATCCATAACTTCAGAAGTGATATGATAAATGACAAACATTTAAGTCCTTTTTTTATTACTATATATCTCCACTTTCAAACAGCCCTCCTAATAGTTTTCTTCTTTTGCTTTCAGCGATTCACAATCTTCATGCATATTGCCACCTACTGGGCAGGGAGGAGACTTTATAGTAAAAAAGGACTTAAATATTGATCTCCTTCTCACCCACACCGGTCATATCGCATCTGAAGATATGGAGTCTAACCACTGGAGACATAGAGTTTACTTTTAAGCTGCCTTTGAGTGCTTTTTGGAGCTTCAAAGTTTCAGATCCTGTTTGTAAGGGCCTACAGAGTTGAGATATTCTTCTAAAATGTATATTCTTCTGGTGTTCAGCAGAAGAAAGAAAGTCATACACATCTGGTATGGCATGAGGGTGCGTAAATGATCAGACAATTTATTTTTTTGGGTGATCCCTTAACTTCAAGATCAGGGGTCTTAAACAGGGGTTATTTAACCCCTAGAGGGACCGCCAATCAAAGATTCTAAAACCATTTATTTATTTTTGCAATAATGAAAACGTGTTACACAAAAATGTAATTATTAATATATTATAACACTAAAAATGTTAATGTAATGTACAAATATGACACTGGACATCAATAATGATTATTTTAATAGTTTTGCAATATAAGCATCACAACAAAAGTATGTAGAGTGTATGAAACTTTATGTGCCCATCGAGTGTAATATTTAAGCAAAAACACAGGAGAGGTCATGATATATATTGTTTTTATTGGATGGTTATTTTTTCTGCATTCTGTATTTGACAGTTTATAATTTTATTATCATAATGATGTCTAATCAAATGAATTTACATTTTTCAGCATAACATTGCATTATATTTTATCAAATGAAGTGCTTTTATTCAACATCCTCACAGCACAATCCGAAACCTAACTGAAGATATTTTAATGAAGTGCTGCACAACAGTAAATCACAGATGTGAGATATTGCTTTAACAAATTATTAATACTATTACCATTATTATTTAATTATTGGTAACGTTACATTACTATACAGTAGTAATATATTGTTGTCGTCTTTTTTCGCCATTTCACACATCCATTCAAGTTTTATTTTAATTTGTTGTTGTGTTTTTGACAATAGTTTTCCATCTCTGAAGAAGCAGTTCGGTACACGGCCTAGTGTGAAAATTAAACCCTGTATGTGCTGTGCGCTTCAGAGTGCTCTGCTTTCTGTCATCTACACGAACACAGCGTGCATGATGATAACGATTGAGGTGTTTTTAGGGTATGAGCGGTCGACTTCACGCATTCATTTTGAAGCACGCAGCACATGCAGATGATATATTTCTTGAATGAAATCGCAGAATTGTGCAATTTAATAACTGCACTAGGACATATCCTGATTTTATTGTGATTGTGCATTTACATATTCATTTTTGCTCCAAAACCTGCATCTCAAAATCCTTGAAATTCTGCATTTTATAGCTAATGCCATTTTTATAACTGGATTTAGTGATTCAGTCCATGTTTTCCGCACTGTGGAAATCATAGGGCCCTACATGTTGTAACTGCGGCATATGCGAACTCCGATCATTGAATTATTCAAAATAATTCACATCCTGAGGTCTAAAGGGCACATTACCATGCTAGCACCTCTGGATGTGAATTATTGTAATTTGAGGGGCTTTCTCAGCAAATATTTGTATATGCGATTAATTAGGCTGTCAGACAGTCGTCATTGCATTTGCATTTATATTTATGCATTTGGCAGACTCTTTATCCAAAGCGACATACAGTGCACTCAGGGACAATCCCCCCGGAGCAACCTGGAGTTAAGTGCCTTGCTCAAGGACACAATGGTGGTGGCTGTGGGGATCGAAACAGTGACCTTCTGATTACCGGTTATCTGCTGTAGCACACTACACCACCACCACTCCAATAGTTTACAACTATTGCGTAAAAAGTTTACAACACAAACGTTTTTGTAGTTAGCACTACAGCAATGTTAGAATGCAAAAATCATATTTTGTACTGTATCAAAACTTTCATCAGAATAAGATGAGAGGACAGCAGATGAGCACAGAATTTACGGGACAGGGCTTCGTTCATGAGAGTCAACCATTGATATTTTCACAATGCACAGCCGCTGGCAGAGACAAAATGATAGGAATTTGTGTATTTTCCACCTATCCCAAATCCTGATCGTTACCATGTTTTTGAACATGTAGCAAAATCATTATTAGCGACACAGTCGTATCATACTAAAATATTTTCCAGAATAAATAATTATTTTCCAGGACTTTTATGCATTTTTTTCCATTTTCCATGACTGCAAAACTACATTTTAAAAATTCCAGGTTTTCCAGGACATATGGGAACCTTGTAAATGCATTAAAATTGTACTATATTAATGTTATTATAGGCCAGGCTTAAAAATGCAACACTTTACAATCAAAACCAAACACATTTTTCTCTTTATTTTATTTTTGCATTAAACAAAACAAAATTATACAATACATAACAGGGGGTCCCTTCTTCCTTCTCCCCCCCCCCATCTCCCTATTCACCAAGTGGCACTTGGCTTTAAAAATGTTGAAGACCTCTCTATTCATCAGTTTAAACTACTGAGGCAGCAGAAATAACAGAAGCCAGCAGAGGGCCACAGGCCCCGAGAGAACCCTGTCTGATGCTCTCCTGAGTGATTTATGCAGTAAAGACAGGACATTATCCCATGCGGCAAAAGGCCTTTTACACACAGACAGGAAATATGTGTGAAAGCAAACATGAAATGGGTTAAGATTGCCATTTAGCATGGCAAGCAAATAAGCCTATACAGACATTCCAATCCCATTTAGACCAGAGGTAATGGAGCGGAAAATGTCCGAACATCCTTTTAAGATAAACTGAAAGAACATTACGAGAGAGAATCAGCACACGTGTGTGTGTGTGCTTGTTTGGCTATACTTGTTTTAAACGACCTCACAAATATAGTAAATCTTCTTAAAGCTTGTCATGATCCTGCTATTTTGTTCTGGTTTTATTCATTATGTATCAGCATTGTGACTACCTCCTCCACCTCTCTCTCAGGTTGTCCATGTGCTTTTGTTTTCCTCCTTCCCTCGTGTTTCCCACAGGTGTTGCTCAGCAGCGCAATCAGCATTGTCATGGCAGCGCTGATTCGTGCTGCTTGTGATTACTGGCAGAATCTGTGTTCAATCTTCCCTTCCTCTTTATAGTCTCTCCTTTGTCTCCCCTGTTAGATCGTTGTGTTATGTTCTCCAGTTCCGGTCGTGTTGTTTGTATCCTGTCCTGTTATCCAGTCGGATTGTTCTCAGTTCCTTTTGTTTAGTTTTTTCTCCCTAGTTTTTTGTTTCAATAAAACACCTTTCATTGCTAAAAAAACTGACACGTGAGGACGGCCAACACCAATAAAGAAGAATAAATGTTATAAAGAATTTTTAAAAATCATAAATAGGTCAAACAATGTCTAATTTGCAAACATCATTATTACTGTTATATAGTTTTTAAAACGCCATAAAAGTGCGTCACCTTGTGCGTCAATAAAAAAAAGTTACTCAAATGTCCATAGAGGAGAAAAATGACTGCGTCAAAAAACTACCATAATAATATAATATATATTAATAATTTTCTACCAACACCAGTCCTGATCATAACTACTAAATATTGATACATTTTCAGGACTTTAACCCTTTAAATGTCTGTTTGTTTATACAAGGACACTGTTGTTTTTTTACACACATACACATTTCTCAATACACACATAAAAAACACACTTTGACATCCATACCAAACACATACACACAATTTTAGCTGCATCATTTATTTAATTGGCCTGCAGTGCTCTATAATACAGCAAACAGAAAATAGGAAAAAAGCATGTATTTGCTCCATAGGCTAAACATGAGAAAAATGACTCCATCTGGTGTAAAATATAAAACAAATATAAATTGGTCCTAAATACTTACATTGATGGACTTACAGACTTTGAGGTTGATTTGACTTTGAACTTCTGTACCTAGTAACAACCAGGGTTATTATAGTTTATTTTGATTTCTATTTTATATTCAATTAGTAATTTCATTTTTTCACACTTTGTCTTTAAGCTTTTGTTTTCTCACTGTTATCTAGTTTTAGTTTAGATTTTATTTTATTTTTAGTATTGCATGTCTGCTAAAGCATTTACTGATATAATTTAAATTGTCTTAAGTCATTACATTTCTTAGGGCAGTCTTGTGTTACCTCTTATCTAGTGGCAGTTTCATGTTTAAATAAGGTAGATTGTAAATGTTTCAAATTTTATAACATGGGGTGAAAACGGGACAGGTAAGCTTGATCCCTATATCCATATGTATATCCTTAAATGGTTAAAAATCCTTAATAAACTAATCTTTAGGAAGTAAACAATTCACTTTTTGATGTTTTAAACTGATAATTTTTCATCAGGATGTGTGGCACAGCCCATTTCTTCAGCCATTTCAAGATATTTTCTATAGAATAATTTTTCTCTGTCCCAGTTAACCAATACTGCCTAAAAAAAACTGGGATTTAGTCAAAAGAGGGCCTTCAATTACACTGAAGAAAAAAAAAGATTTGTTGGCTCAACAACCATAACGTAAGAGAATAAATATATTTTATTAATAAACGTACATATTTATGAATGTTTATGCTTTACTTAATTTGCATTGATATGTACAACACAAAATATTAATTATAAGGGGAACTTAGAGTGAGACATATAGTCAAACAATAACTGAGTTCCTTGAGCCTATACTGTAAGATCTTTGGCTAAAAAATCCCTAAAATTAATATTTTAAGTACTATTAACTCAAACGATGAAGTACGGAACTGAGGATGTGGGAAACACCCATAATACCCTTGCACTTGAATAATTTAAGCATGTTTGTTTGGTCAAAAGGAACTTATTGGGGCATTTAATTAGTTGTTATAAAGAATTTATAGAGATTGTAGCTCTTTTTAATATTATTGATGTTGTTTAACTGTAATTAGTTGTTTTTTGTAAAGTCACCATTATGGCGATTAGTATTGCCTTTGGTCAAGTTTAGATCCTGTTCAATCCATGTAATTATTCCTTGCTCGTGTGAGTGTGTGTAGCTGAATTGCAGCTTAATCTCACTTTTTGGGGATTCAATTGTTTATTGATCTCAGTCATTATTTTCTTTAAAGCCAATTAAATTAGCCAATAATTCAAAAGTTAATTTGAAACACTGTGCTGTTAGTTGTTCAATCGTATTCGTGTGCCATGCCTTTTTAAGTAGAATGAACTGATATATTTGTGAATATATAACAAAGGTTTTCTTGTTATGCTGACATAAAATGAACATAAGTTGAATTTACTTTAAAAAACATGATGCAAAAATGCTACATATATATTTTAAGTAAATCCAACACAATTATTTTTCCCCCGGTGTAGTTTTGTAGTAATGAAAACAAATTTTTATTTCATTTCAGTTTTTTCCAGTCATTTCAGTTTTTTCCAGTCATTTCAGTTAATGAACAGGTTTTCATTTAGTTTTTCACCTTTTTTTTTCATAAAGATAGCGACCACACAGAATAAACTAGAAACCACCTCGCAATGCCATTTGAACCAGTGAAAACGTGTTGGCAACCATATAGAAACACTAAAAACCACTCTGATCACCATAGAAACCATCCAGAACACCCTAGTAACCTTATAGCAACCACTCTAAATAACTTAGCTTTCCTCTGGGCATTGCCTTGTGGTTGCTATGGCAAATAATATAGCAAAATCAGTCTCTGGGAGGTCCTTACAAGAATAAATCTTCAAGTCTGTGTATGTTTTTGATGTATAGTCAGAAAGGTGTTTACCAAACCAGGCCTGCTGGTCTCCCTGCACCTCGATGGCCAGCCCAAAATCAGCCAGTTTCACCGCTGCTCCTTTCATCTTACTGGCCAACAGCAAGTTCTCAGGCTGAGGAGGAATCCAAAGGATACATTTAACAAAGCACTCACATCTTCATTCGACTCAAAACATTCCAAACGAAGGATTTTACAGGATTGAAAGTGACCTTTGCCCTGTTATTGTTATATTCTGCCTAACATCTCATTTTGTATTTAACAGAAGAAAGTCATACAGGTTTGAAAACAACATGAGGATGAGCAAATTATGATTTGTGGGTGAACTACTCTTTAATATCTGGGAGCTTCAAAAACAAAACCTAGTGAATATGCCCAAAAAGAAATATGTAGGCACCATCCTTGATTTTAAATAGTAACATATAGGTTTAAAGTTGAGAGTCAAATACACAATTTAACATGCTTGATTAATTGGTGCTCACAAGCTTTCCATTGCTCAGATTTCAATTCAAGTACAGCATTTAAATTCAGGTGTTATGAGGATGCATGGAAATGTATGCCCATAGGTGTGAATCTCTCATTGTCCCTCGTTCAACACACAGACTACAAATGAGGAACGGTGAGACGCCCGGTGACCCCACCCACATGCCTCAGTCTCTCAGGCAATACCAGCAACAGTTGTCATATCACGTTCTTCGCTATGGCAACCAGCCTGGGCACATTTGTGCTGCTCAGCATTGTGATCACATACACATGGGGATGGGCAGTGTATGTGACTAAAGCACAATAGGAGGACATGATAAATCTGTGTCTGTGTGCATGCATTATTAAAGACTCTGGCATTGCCATGGCAACACATATAGATGCTCATTTAAAACATAAAAAAAAAAAGACACAAAGCAAAGAGTATGTGGATATAATACAAAAAGCAGCAAGTGGTGTTTATTATTTAGTGTTTGATTCATATGGTAATATTGTGAATTGTTTAACTAGCAAGTTATTTTCAAAGCAGGGAGTATTAATTTAAACAGAGATAATCCTGTCATAATGCAAGTGTTTATAATATGTATTGGAGCATTCCGGTAGGGATGTGAAAACATCAATATTTTCAAATTAATTTTTTTCAGTATTTGCATGTAAGTTCTTGCATTAAAATATAACTACCGGTAGACAGAGCGTAACGGAATGGTAAAGAAAAAAGTGTCTCAAAACATGTTTTTAAAAGAGAAAAAAAAGAAAAAAGACAACACTTGTGATGGGACATTAAAAGAATCTGGCAGGTTCAATATAAGTTAAGCTCAATCAACAGCATAACACATTAGACATATTGTTTTCATTGCATAAATACAATGATATTAAGTGTGGCCACCCCTTTTGAAAACAGCAGCTGGCACACTACTACTAAAAAAAGAGAGAAAAATGGCACTTACAATGGAAGTGAATGGGACAAATACTCAAATACTTAAAAAAAGGCAGAAACATTATGCAGTAAGTGTTAACATGATTTCTGTTTGATACAATTGCTTAATAACCTATATACAATTTTATCCAATATTACAACTTTGTTGTCATGAAAACATAACGCTGGCAAAAATTAGCATCTGATGAATGTTCTAGAATGCCAGTTAATCCCTGATTTTATCACACTAAAATCATATTAACACGTATGTTTACGTGTTGTGCCTTTACTTTTAAACAGTGTGTATTTTAACTAGGGATGTCCCAATACCGATACTGATATTGGAATCGGGTCCGATACCACACATGTGCTCATGCTCATAAAAATGCTCCGATACCAAAAACCGATACCATCTGACGTCCAAATGTCATTACGTAAACAATCAGCATAGAAATTCTAATCACGTCATGTACTAGTGAGATTATTTAACCACAAAAGCAGCAATTTAATGATATAAATATATAGTTTAATGGGCATGTCCAGTACGTTTCAAATGTAAGCAGAGCACTAGTGAATGTGTGGAGACAGTGTTGTGCCAACGCCGGGTGCCCCGCATGTACCTTTTAAAGCTCCTCCTTGGCTCATATAGGGAAAACACCATCATGAGCATCAAGCGCTCTGTTTGTAGCAGATGAAAGTGAACAGAGCACAATTACTTTGTAGCACTAAGCACATACGGAGTACATACTTATTTAATTAAATAGGTTTTTGCAGTTTAATAATCTTAATCTTTAAAATTGAGCTTTTTCAGACTGAAAAGCTACCGTCGTCACACAGAAACACTTCAAAATAAAAGCTCAATTTAAATGACAAAAGTATGACAGAAATATATCACTACTGTAAAGTTATGTAATATTAACTACTACTACTAATACTAGTAATAATAATAATAATAATAAAAAATTGTAACTGTATTATATATACGGTAAGCAATATCTCACATCTGTGATGCTCTGTTATAGAGCACTTTATTTGATAAAAGTAACACATTTTAAACATTATTTAAAATTAATTAAAATTAAAATATATTTGAAACACCATTTTGATGATAAATTGAAATAATTTGTTGATATGGAGTTCAGGTAAAAAATAAAATAAAAAAAAAGGATCGAACTCTGTATCTGTGAGTATCAGAAAGAACGTATCGGTACTCATACTAAAAAAATGGTATCGGGACATCTCTAATTTTAACTTTAATGAACTGGCCCCATTTACTTCCATTGCAAGTGCCTTATTGTAACCACAAGGGACAAATCAAAATTACTTTTTTACGTTAATCAATATTAAGCCACAAATACGGTCAGTTGAGATTAAAGGAATATTCCAGGTTCAATACAAGTTGAGCTCAATCAACAGCATTTGTGGCATAATGTTGATTACCAAAAAAATTATTTTGGCTCGTCCGTCCTTTTCTTCAAAAAAAGCAGTTACATTGAGTTACATTTTTGGAAGGTTTAAAAGGCAAAAATGTCAAGCTTATAATCTTATAAAATCATTAAATTAGTTATTTTGTTAAAACTCATGTATTATTTGAGCTTTAAAGTTGTTTAAACTTATTGACGTTTAAACAACTGATTTGTTGACATTACATCGTCATAGTGCCTAAAACTGAACATAGTTGTAAAACTGGATGTACACTACCGGTCAAAACTTTTGAACCAACTTGACTGAAATGTTTCGCATGATCTAAAAAATCTTTAGATCTGAAGGCGTATGCTTAAATGTTTCAAATTAGTTTTGTAGACAAAAATATAATGGTGCCACCATATTAATTTATTTCATTACAAAACAAAATTTACTTTAAGGAATTTTTTTTTTAAAATTGATGACTTGGACCAAATAATAAAGAAAATCAGCCACTAAGTGTCCAACATAAATGGGAACTCCTTCAAAACTGTTTAAAAAGCATCCCAGGGTGATACCTCAAGAAGTTGGTTGAGACAATGTCAAGAGTTCATGTCTGCAAATTCTTGGCAAAGTGTGACTACTTTGAAGATGCTAAAATATAACACAGTTTTGATTTATTTTTTATTGTGTTTAGTCACAACATAATTCCCATAGTTCCATGTATGTTATTCCATAGTTTTGATGACTAAAAATATATAATAAAGAATGGGTAGTGTATCTTTACACAGAAAAGGTTCATAAGTGATTTCATCACACTAAAATCATGTTAACACGCATATTGTTTATGTCTAGTGGCTATATTTTTGAAACAATGTGTATTTTAACATTTACGGATTGGCCCCGTTCACTTTGTTGTAAGTGCCTCACTGTAGCCCAGATTTTTGCTTCTTTTTTTTAAAGAAAAGGAGGGAGAAGTCAAGCTTAATTTTTGTGGTAATAAATACTACGCCACAAATGCTGTAGATTGAGCTCAACTTGTATTGAAGGTCAGAATATTCCTTTAAATTGTACTGAACATGGAATATTTCTTTAACAAATTTAAAGAACAAGAATACAGATATTAAACCAAAAGCATTTGCCCAACACCTTTTGACAGTGTCTGTGTGTTTGTGTGGGGCAGGGCATTGACATGGAAACCCTCAGAGGCAACCATGAGCAGGGTTGTTGTGGCGACAGGCTTTCACTCACCTTGAGGTCTCTGTGCACAATGTCATGTTGGTGAATATGATTGACACTCTCCAAGATCTGATTGATACACTGGCTGAAAAACACAGAATAATTAAAAAATATGTGTTAGTGCAAGGTCACAAAAATGTTATTTAATAATAGACAGGAGTAAGTTGAGGAACAGTTCAAAATTAACAGGAATTTTCACTAAAGATCCCCTTCGTAGTAGCCCTTAAACTTTTAAATGTTTATGTGCATTTAAACATAGCCCCTCAACACACGTTGCACCAACTTTGATGTAAATAGTATCAAAAATCATTGGTTATTGTATGCCTTATGACCCAACACAACACATTTGACTGTTTTGAATTAAAAGCAAGTACGAATGACGTATTTCCGCCAAAATAACCAACATACAATAATGGCCTACGGTTGAAGTCAGAAGTTGACATACACCTTAGCCAAATACATTTAAACTCAGTTTTTTTTTAAATACATGACATTTCATTATAGAACACATTCCCTGTCTTAGGTCAGTTAGAATAATTACTTTATTTTAAGATTGTGAAATATCAGAATAATTATAAGAGGATCAAAATAAGAGAAATAAAATAAATAAGAGAATAATTTATTTCAGCTTTTATTCCTTTCATCACATTCCCAGTGGGTCAGAAGTTTACATACACTTTGTTAGTATTTGGTAGCATTGCCTTTAAATTGTTTAACTTGGGGCAAATGTTTTGGGTAGCCTTTCACAAGCTTCTCACAATAAGTTGCTGATAGATTTTTTTAAATTATTATTATTATTCCTGGTGTAACTGAGTCAGGTTTGTAGGCCTCCTTGCTTGCACATGCTTTTTCAGTTCTGCCCACAAATTTTCTATTGGATTGAGGTAAGGGCTTTGTGATGGCCACTCCAATATCTTGATTTTATTGTCCTTGTGCCATCATTCCACAACTTTGGAGGTAGCTTTGGGATCATTTTCCATTTGAAAGACCCATTTGTGACCAAGCTTTAACTTCCTGGCTGATGTTGTGAGATGTTGCTTTAATATATCCACATAATTTTCCTTCCACATGATGCCATCTATTTTGTGAAGTGCACCAGTCCCTCCTGCAGCGAAACACCCCCACAACATGATGCTGCCACCCCCATGCTTCACATTTACATTTATTTACATTTACATTTAAGCATTTGGCAGACACTTTTATCTAAAGTGACTTACAGTGCACTTATTACAGGGACAATCCCCTCCGGAACAACCTGGAGTTAAGTGCCTTGCTCAAGGACACAATGGTGGTGGCTGCTGGGATCGAACCAGCGACCTTCTGATTAACAGTTATGTGCTTTAGCCCACTACACCACCACTACGCCACGTTTAGATGGTGTTCTTCAGCTTGCAAACCTCACCCTTTTTCAGCCAAACAGTTCAATATTTGTTTCATCAGACCAGAAGACATTTCTCCAAAACATAAGATCTTTGCCCCCATGTGCACTTGCAAACTGTAGTCTGGTGTTTTTATGGCAGTTTTGGAGCAGTGGCTTCTTACCTGCTGAGTAGCCTTTCAGGTTATATCAGTATAGGACTCGTTTTACTGTGGATATAGATACTTGTCTACCCATTTCCTCCAGTATCTTCACTCTGGGATTAATTTGCACTTTTCACACCAAACTACGTTAATCTCTAGGAGACATAATGTGTCTCCTTCCTGAGCAGTATGATTACCACAGGTCACTTTTATTGTGTTTATACTATTGTTTGTACAGATGAACGTGGTACCTTCAGGCATTTGGAAATTGCTCCCAAGGATTAACCAGACTTGTGGAGGTCCACATTTTGAAGGAAGGCCTTAAAATATATATAAAGTACATACTCTAATTCGTAACACATCCAATCAGAAGCTAATTGGCTAATTGTCTAAAGGCTTGACATAATTTTCTGGAATTTTCCAAGCTGCTTAAAGGCACAATTAAGTTAGTGTATGTAAACTTCTGACCCACTGGAATTGAAATAGTCAATTAAAAATTAAACAATCTGTCTGTAAACAATTGTTGGAAAAATGACTCGTATCATGCACGTGAACGTCTGACTTTCTGCATATGTTGAAAAAAATAGGAAACAAATTGTAAGCCTGTCATTTCAATCCACTAATTAAAATAAACCCTTGAAATTGATTACAGTACATTTAATCAACAGCCCTTTTCTGGACAACTAAACCAAGCAATTAAATTAAATGCTGTGACTAGATGATTGATGCTTTAAATTAAAATACTGTTACTTTAACTGACAAAGCTGAGGTCAGGAGGTATGTGTAAGGTTAGTGAGGCACATAAGGTGAGCTGAGCAGGGGATTCTGGGATAGCTGGGGTGGGCATTACTCTTGCTAAAGCACCTTGCACGCAGACAAGTACACACAATATCTCATCCCTCTTAAAGCTATAATCCTATAACAGAATGTTGAAGGAGAGGCCTTACCAGGACAAATCAACCGGAGTGGGAGACATCAACAACAAAATATATGGAAAGCATTTTAGCGATTTCTCCTCTCTTGATAAGTTGATAAGCCTATTTCTTAACTATTCAAAATGATATGGTTAACAACATTTTGCATTGGGTCTAAAACAGAAGGGGGAAAATACATTAAAACAGACCTGAGAGCCATTTTTGGTGCACCATTTGAGAACAACAGCTTTGGATACTCAATATTAAACTCTTTAATGGTAAATAATGTTTCGTGAAATAATGCATGAACACGGAGATCTTTATTGAATTTGCTCTGGGGAAATGGCACAGATGCTGGCAAGAGTATGATTGTGTGAAATGCATTTCTATTTCTCCACAGTTGACAAGGCTTTTGCAAACTGACAGATAACTTAATAATGGTTATATAGTAAATTCCATTGAAATGAAATTTGAGAAGTGTAGACTTAGAATTATAAGAAAGAGAGAGAGCAAGATGGGGGGAAAGGATGTTTATATATTAATGTTATAAAAGGACACAGAAGATCTTTGCCCAAGTTTGATTACATTTGAAGCCCAGCATTCCATTTTCAGAATGGCACAAAGACCTGTTTTTTTCTCTGATTCAAACAGCCTAACTCATATAGACAGTTAATCGCTTTCTAAAATGCCCTCTTCTCTCTCATTTTCCTTACAAATGCACATCTATGTTTCTTTGTCTGCCTCTCTTTTGCAATATCAAAGCCTAAAAATGGCATAAAGCAGTTCTTGTAAAGCAAATTTACCATGAACTCCCATATGTGCCCATTAAAACACCTCTAACTGCTTGAAGGTGTTGGATGCCTAGGGCTTTAACTCAGAGTCCATCAGAGACTCCTCACCCTCACAGATGGCTCCTTATGACACAGTTAAAAGGTAAAGTATGTAATCTGTGCGGCACTAGCATTAACAAATGAAACTGAAACAATTACAGTTTTCAAACAGGTTTCCTGAATACCATCTTCCACCAAACGGATAATCCCACCTCAAACTCACAGCATTTGTTAATACTATGTTGGGCTCAAACTAAATTTTTCGACATTAAAATTCTTTCTCCTATCCAAGTGTAAAGGAATGTGTTTTATATGAGTTAAGTTGAACCAACAGCATTTGTAGCATAACGTTGATTAGCACAAAATAATATTCAGACTTGTCCCTCGTTTAAAAAAAAATTATATTATTGCAGTTGCAGTAAGGCACTTACAATGAAAGTGTTGGGGCCAGTCCAAAAATTTAAAAATATATATTGTTTCAAAAGTATAGCCAAATTACATGTGTTAACATGATTTTAGAGTAATACAATTGCTTACTAACCTTATTAGTGCAAAGTTCTATACAATATTACAATTTCTTGCCATGTCAATGTAACGCCACAACCCCAAAAAGCTATTTTATCCCACTAAAATCATGTTAACGCATATGATGTTTACATCTTGTAGCTATAATTTTATAACAGTGATTATTTTAATGTTTATGGACTGGCCCCATTCACTTCCATTGTAAGTGCCGTTACAGTGTGATTACAAATCTATGGGTGTTTTCAAACTGGAATGGGCATTTCTAAACCATGCAATGAAAGTAGGGAATCTTAATGTAGTAGGCAAATCATGTAAAGAGGTTGAAAAATGCCCATTCAAGTTTGAAAACACCCACTGATTGGGAAAAGCCCATTTTTGTTCTACAGAGGCATAAGTCTCATCATATTTGGCATCACACAAGTATCTGTCTATGACAACAGGTGGAAAATTATCAATACAAATTAAGATCAAAAGCCAATAAAAAAATGTAATATAATAATATTAATATAATTATAGAATATAAATAAATCATTATTCTAGAAACTTCAAGACAGCCCACATAATTTTTACTTTCATAACAGCTACAACAGTTTGTTTACTTCACTTAGTCTGATGCTTAAATAAATAGAAAACACCCGATTTCCTATTAGGTGTAAGCCTAGTAAAATTCCCTTGTGTTCCCCAATTAATGCTGACTTAAATTTCCAGTGTGTTCTTATCAAATTTGTGGTTGTATTGCATTTTGTTAATGCAGTTAATGCAGCCTCAAGAAAATTTTATCAAATATATTTTTGGTTCAAGGTGAATGCATTTTTGTATTATTTCACAATTTAATTGCCTTCATTTTTTTTTCCAAAACTGAGTTTTCCCCAAGAAAATTTAAGTTTTTTTTAATAGCGGCTATGCACACCACAATTTTAATTAAAATAATAAATAAATAAATAAATAAAAAATTATAAATAAAAACTTTTGTTTAATTCCAGGATCTGCAAATGAAAAACATTTCTTTATGGAGTTGATAATGAATACAAGTTGATGTCACAAAGCGTTTTGCAAAACTTTTGAATAAATGTTTTTCATAAAGGCCACAATGTGTTTTGCTTAAATTACATTATAAAAATGTCTTTTCCCAAAAGGGTATCGACCAGCCCAATGAGGGACAAGTCAAAATTATTTTCTGTGGTATTCAATACTACATGCTACAAATGCTGTTGATTGAGCTTCACTTGTACAGAACCCAGAACATTCCTTATAAATGTAACAAAACCCTAAACTTCTAATTAATAAATATCAGGATTTTGGATAAATAGGTTTTGGTTTTTTTCACATTAATATAGTATGTGCTGTGACTGCTCACCATTTCTTTGGCTTGTTTTTATAAAAAAAAAAATATAATTCTTACAGTTTTTAAATTACCCTTTAGTAGTTTTTAAAGGTTTATTTAAATAGTCTTGTGATGTGACAATCTTTTCAGCTGTGTACGAGCTTGGCCAGGCTAGGAGAGCGGCTAAACCAGCTTGGCCATTCTGGGGAGACCATCTTAAACAGTTAAAACCAGCAAAAACAAGCTTAAACCAGCTAAGACCAGCAAACCAGTTTAGCCTAGTGTTATTCTTTTTTTCAGCAGGGTAGTACAAAATATTGTAGAGAGATTACAGATAATGGAGGGGAGTGAGAGAGGGTCCAAAGGGCAAATAGCGGCTAAATAAATACATATTGTGCAAACTTCTGCAAACTCCACCATCATTAAAGACTCTCAGTTTTTCTGCACAAAAGCGATCCTCCTCCTGTGCTTTTTGAATCAGGTGTGTGTGTGTGTGTGTGTGTGGTGTGTGTGTGTGTGTGTGTGTGTGTGTGTGTGTGTGTGTGTGAGAGAGAGAGTGTGTGTGACCTGCTCACTGCAGCAGAGTAACCACAGCAACAGTAAATTGGAGAGCCCACCTTGCATCAGCTTCACTGTAATACTCTCTGGCGACGATGTCCTCAAACAGCTCCCCTCCAGTTACACTGTAGAAAGAGAGAGAAAGATAAAAAAAATAGCGGAACAAGGGATGAGAAAGCAGACTGAGCAAGGTTTGGGGATAATTTGACCAGCAGCAGGAGGCACGTAAATGTAAACATGATTGCAAATGCACGCAATGCTGCTAGTGAAAGGCCTACCTTTTGACAATGTTTCTAGTCAAAAGGTTTTTTTTTTTTATTCTGTAGTTTTTGAGTCACTTATCCATAAAATGGGTACATTATGACACACACTGATAAGATAAAACATTATGACCACTCATAGGTGAAGCAAATAACGTAGCTCATTTATGTACAAGGCCACATGTCAAGGTCTGGGTAGATTAGACAGTAAGCGAACAATCAGTTCTCAGCGTGATGAATGCAGGGGAAAATGTGCCAGAGAAAAGACTTGAGTGACTTTGACAAGGGCCAAATTGTTATGGCCAGATGACTGGGTCAGAGTATCTCTGAAACGGCAAAGCTTCTAGAGTGCTCCCGGCCAGCAGTGATGAGTCTCTACCAACAGTGGTCGAAGGAGGGACAAACCACAAACTGACAACAGGGTGTTGGGTTCCCAAGGTTTGTCGATGCATGAGGGAAACAAAGGCTTTCTCGTCTGGTCCGAACCAACAGAAGGTCTACTATGGCACAAGTCACAGACATTTTTTTATGATGGTTACGGGAAGAATGTGTCACAACGTACAGTGCATTGCACCCTGCTTCATACAGGGCTGCGTAGCTGCAGAGTAGTGGAACAGGACCTTGGAGCAGTGGAAGAAGGTCATCTGGATCAATGAGTCCCTTTTTTTTTTTTAATCACATGGATGCCCATTTACGTGAGGAAGTGATGGCACCAGAATGCAACTCTGGAAAGATGACAAGCTGGTGGAGGGAGTGTGATGCTCTGGGCAATGTTCTGCAAGGAAACCCTGGGTCCGACCATTCATGTGGATGTCAATTTGACACATGCCACCAACCTACAGTTAATTGCAGACCAGGTACACCCCTTCATGGCAATGGTATACCCTGATGACAGTGACCTCTTTCAGCAGGACAATGCGCCATGCCACACTGCACACACTGTTCAAGAATAGTTTGAGGAACATAATAAAGAGTTCAAGGTGTTGCCCTGGCCTCCCCAGATTCCCCAGATCTTAATCCGATTGAGCATCTGTGTGATGTGTTGGACCAACAAGTCCGATCCACGGCAGCTCCACCTCACAACTTACAGGAATTGAAGGATCTGCTGCTAATGTCTTGGTACCAGATACCACAGGTCACTTTCAGGGGTCTTGTAGAGTTCATGCCTTGGCGGGTCGGCACTGTTTTGGCGCATTCAGAGGACCAACAGCATATTAGGCAGGTGGTCATAATGTTTTGGCTCATCTGTGTATACCATGATTGACCATAATTTTGAGAATATTGTGATAATAATGCACTTTACATTCCATTTGTTAACATTAGTTAACTACACTTGTTAACAGAAATAAAAATGAACCATACCTTTACAGCATTTGTTAATTTAATCATTTACTTATAAGTTAATAATGCAATATGAACAAACATGAACTAACAATAAATAATTGTGTTTTTAACATAAATCAAGATTAATAAATGCTGTTAATAAATGTTGCACATACTGCCTTTCCCCTATTGACTACCAGGTTTAACCTGTAATGGTGGTGTGCAGTTCAGTGCCGCCACCAAGGTGTGTACGAGACAAATGACAGGAATGTAACATTAGGAAATGATCCTTTGTTCCAGATAAATCAAGCTCCACAATAAGGCCAGGAAAAATCAAAGTGAAGTGGACTCTGCTTAAAACCAGGCCACAATCACAGAAACAGCACTAAATCGCATTCAGTGGCAACTAGAAATGTCTAACAATCAATTCTCTCTGGCAGATCCCATCAAATTGAAGGATATATTTTGACACCAGGGATGGTGCGTACGAGATGTTCTTGTCTAAACATATTTCAGCTGAATTTCTCTGCCAGCAGGACTGGAGTCATGACATGATTCACTGGAGTAAAATGTGTTTGTGTTTAAAAACTGCAAAAAGTGGGGCCTGGGTAGCTCAGCGAGTATTGGCGCAGACCATTACTCCTGGAGTCACAAGTTCGAATCCAGGGTGTGCTGAGAGACTCCAGCCAGGTTTCCTAAGCAACCACATTTTCCCCATTACTAGGGAGGTAGAGTCACATGAGATATCCTCCGCATTGGTTGCAATGAGTGGTTCTCACTCTCAGTGGGACACGTGGTAATTTGTGCGTGTATCGCAGAAAGTAGCATGAGCCTCCACATGCTGTGAGTCTCCGTGGTGTCATGCACAATGAGCCATGTGATAAGATACAAGGATTGACTGTCTCAGAATGGGAGGTATCTGAGATTTGTCCTCCACCACCCGGATTTAGGTGACTAACCTCCCCACCATGAGGACCTACTAAGTAGTTGGAATTGAACATTCCAAATTGGGGAGAAAAAGGGATCAAGAAAATATTTTTTTTTAAATTGCAAAGCAGAGACCAACCCTGGAACTATTGAAAATCAAATTCACCTGAATATGGAAACTATAGATATAATTATCAAGTATAAAGGTACAAAACAGCATACACTGTTGAGTAACACTCTACAGAGAGTGAGTGTGTGTGTGTGTGTGTGTGTGTGTGTGTGTGTGTGTGTGTGTGTGTGTGTGTGTGTGTGTGTGTGTGTGTGTGTGTGTGTGTGTGTTTCAGCCATACTCACAGGTCAAAGACCAGGTAATGGAAACCCTCTTCTGAGATGCTGTCATGGAGCCGAACTGGTTGGAAAGACAGCAGGAAAATCAACATTAAACAACTACAACACAAAAATAATGTGTTATAAAAGAAAATATTTCATTTATTTTATTTTTACAGATGAAGTATACTTTTTTGGTAATGATTTGATAACACTTTGCTTACAATAAGGTTGTCTTTAACATTGGTTAACTACATCAGTTGAGTACTTTTTCAGTGCTTATTAATCATGATTAATGTTAATTTCTACATTTACCAATACATTTTTTAAATAAAAAATTCTATATGTTAACAATGAACAATTGTATTTTCATAAATGAACATTAAAAAAAGATTACTAAATGCTGTAAAAATATACTGTTCATTGTTATTTCATGACAACTAAAGCATTTATTTACTAATGTTAACAAATAGACCTTGTCTATTTATAGTAATGTGTTCTCGTAATTTATAGCGTCCAAATGGAAAATGCAAAAATAATTACTGATTTCAAACAAGTTTCCCAGACACTCCACCCATTTGTTATTGGTCACCAAACATACAGTCCTGTCCCAAATTAACACCATTGGTTGAGTAAATGTTGCTGTGTCGGGCCAAATGGGAAGCTCAAACAAACAATTTTATGACAGCACCAAAAAGCCAGTTTTTATACTATTGATTTTAAATTCAAATGGCTTACTTTTAGTTACCTCTGCATATTAAGCTGGGATACGAGACAAAAAAAAAAAAAAACACTTTATAGCTTTAATAATGTAAGGAGTTCTTCCTCAGCATTTGTCGCTCCATCACACAGCATTCATAACAACATCTGATGGGAACATACAGCATACGTCCAATTACACAGTATTATTGTGATGTAACGCTGACAATTACAAAGCAGGTGCACAGACTTAAGATAACCATAATGAGCATATGGCTAAAATGAAATAACAAAAAGACTATCAAATGACTGGTCAGAGAGAGAGAGAGAGAGAGAGAGAGAGAGAGAGAGAGAGAGAGAGAGAGAATGTGGATGACAAGCTCACTTGTTTACACAAGCAGTGTCACGTAGACAGTGACACACACTGAGTGTATGGAATGGTAGGGTGGAGAGAGAGAGAGAGAGAGAGAGAGAGAGAGAGAGAGAGAGAGAGAGAGAGAGAGAGAGAGAGAGAGAGAAAGTTAAGTAAACACTGCCCAGAATAGCAGAAGCCTTCTGAGAGCAAGAGCAACATAGCAACTACAGGCTGAATTAGGGAGGGAGAAAAAGAGCGAGTAAGAGTAAATAAGAGGGATTCAGGCAAATCTGATGTGGGAAAATATGTATATATTAGTTCAATTACTCCTACATTATTAAAGTAATGCAGTGGGTCAATAATCCTGGAATGACTGTTTGACAAGCGGGCCATGGCATGTTGACATTGGTATTGCAAACATGAGCCACTGTAATGCCAGTAATTACAGAAGCATGAGTTTAATTAACATCCAGTCTGAGGTTAAAGACAACATGAAAGGGCATTTGCAGTGCATTTGACATCTGTAATGCAAGTATTTGCAACAGAAAACAAAAATACAGCAAAAATACTTGATACTTGGCAGTCTTGATTTTATCCAATCGTATTTGACTAAATGGACACCTGTAAGGCTGTGATATTATTGGATAAAGGTGATGTGTGTAATATTTGTAAGTTAAAGAAAACATACAACATAATTAAAGTGGTAAAAACTGTGATGCTATCAAATCATTGCTCTGTTTGCCTGAGCATCCCGAACAGCCAGACAAAGCAACATTGACTCAACCAATGGTTTGAGTTTGGGGCAGGACTATTTGTTTGTTCAACCAATTTTTGAAATGGGGACTGGTCAAGAAACCTGTTTGAAAACCTGTCATCATTTATTTAAATTTTTTTCCATTTGGTGTTGCTAGTGGCGCAGAAATTACACACTTAACCATTAATATTTTTTCAAGCACCCGAGTGGCCTTTGTTACTTTATTTCTACTTTATTTCTTGCTATTGTTTGACTACAATTAGGAATGCACCGATTTGGAATTTATAGACCGATACAAATAATCGATAATTCACAGCTCATGGTGGCTGATTTTTATTTTCTTTTTTTAGTTTCAATTTTTAATCTTGTTTAACTTATTTATTAAAAGTTACTCCTCTGATTAATAGGTGTAATTTAAAAGTTTAGATTTTGGACAATTTCACCAACTCTTAGTTGTTGCAATTTTAGGTTTGGCAGATGTAGCATGAACCAGAAATGTTCCTACATAACAGATGCAATCTGAAATAGACTAATGAGCCAAAACATTATGACCACCTGCCTAATATGCTGTTGGTCCTCCGCATGCTGCCGAAACAGCACTGACCCACCGAGGCATTGACTCTACAAGACCACTGAAAGTGACCTGTGGTATCTGGCACCAAGACATTAGCAGCAAATCCTTGAAGTCATGAAAGTTGAGAGGTGGAGCTGCCGTGGATCGGACTTGTTGGTCCAACACATCCCATAGA
The DNA here is from genome assembly GCF_025860055.1 of Xyrauchen texanus. Lineage (NCBI taxonomy): Eukaryota > Metazoa > Chordata > Actinopteri > Cypriniformes > Catostomidae > Xyrauchen > Xyrauchen texanus. Next base: position 31,334,964 of record NC_068308.1, read on the forward strand.
TGCTAAATCAGATTGAGATCTGGAGAATTTGGAGGCTAAAGCAACACCCGAACACTTCATTTTGTTCCTCAAACCATTCCCGAACAATGTGTGCAGTGTGGCAGGGCGCATTATCCTGCTGAAAGAGACCACTATCATCAATGAATACTGTAGCCATGAAGGGGTATACCTGGTCTGCAGCGATGTTTAGGTAGGTGAAACGTGTCAAATTGACATTTAAATGAATGGCCGGACCCAGGAATTCACAGCAGAACATTGCCCAGAGCATCACACTCCCTCTACTGGCTTGTCGTCTTCCCACAGTGCATCCAGGTGCCATCACTTCCCCAGGTAAACGGCGCACATATGTACACGGCCATACACTTGATGTAAAAGAAAAAGGGACTCGTCGGTCCAGACGACCTTCTTCCACTGCTCCAAGGTCCTGTTCCAATGCTTGCGTGCCCATTGGATGCGCTTTCGACAGTGTTTTTCGAATTGTGTGATTGAAAAATTGACAAAAAAGAAAAAGAAAAAAGAACTGGCTTTTTGTACTGAAAACTTTCACTGGAATTACTGTTCATTTTGCTGCTACGTTATTCAGTAGACTAGTTAACAATAGCTAAGTTTTTTATTATTGAAATAATAAAAATGTGAGGTTTGTGTCTCTTTTTTAAATCAAACAGAAAAGAGTAAAAGAGCATAGAAGAAAACAACTATATACCTAGGGGTATTGACTTAAAACTTATCCTTCTTAGAGACATTTGTATTCATGCTTAAGTTTGTGTTTCTTAAAATATAAAAGAGTAGCCTACCACCAATTAGTTCCACACAGTGATGTATAGATAGAAATTCTAAAATGATTAAGAAAAAAACAACTCCGTATTGGTAAACAATCTCGGTATTGGCCGATACCAAGAGTTCAGGGATGGAAATTGGATCGGGAGAGAAAAAGTGGTATCGGTGCATCAGTAGTCCTCACATACAGTAGATGATCCTGATTACAACCAGCCTCAAAACAAAATACCAAATTGCAGAGATTTTGAAATAATCCTCACAGAGCAACATAAAGTTGATTGCAACACCATCATCCTTTAAGAATTAACAGTTTGATGGTTCCCAAAATAAAGACATTTTAGAGAAAATTTAGATATATTTTCATTACATATTGAAAAAGGAAAAAAGGCTGACAAATAGAGGTCACCTGATGCTATGCGAGGAGCAGACGTGTGAGCGACGAGCTCTGCGCACTTTGCTAGTTTTTAAATTATTTTCATGTTATAATCCAGTGAGATTAGAGTTGGTTACAAGAGTAGCAGATGTTGAGAAACAAATCATTATTGTTTTAACAGAAATACAGGGACAAAGGTTGGTTTTGGCTAATATTAATGCGCATAACGTTGATGGTCAGGGCTTTTTATTGATCTTGAAGGGATGTTGCAAGCCACTGGCATCCCTCATGATATAATATTGGGAGGAGACTTTAACCTTTTGATGGACTCAGTCCTTGATCACAGTGAAGCAAAAGTGAGTAAGCCCCCTAGAGCAACATTGATGCTTCACGGTATGTGTAAAAAATCTTGGTCTTGCAGATATTTGGCGACTTTTGAACCCATCTGGTAGGGACTATACATTTTTTTCATCAGTCCATAAGATTTATTATAGAATAGATTTTTTTATATATCTAAGTCCCTTATTTCATCTGTTGTTGATTGCTCAATTTGAAACATCTTGGTCTCAGATCACGCCCTGGTGAATTTATAGAAGTTGCCACATATGGAGAAAAAGAAATAATATAGTTGGTACTTTAATGTATCCTTTTGCAAAATCCTGATTTCCAAAAAATGTTAAAGACTGAAATCAATGTTTATATGGAGACAAACTGGTCCATAGTATCTTCTGTAGGCATGGCTTGGGAGGCACTAAAGGCAGTTCTTAGTGGTCGGATCATACAATATGCCTCATTTACCAAAACAATCCAAAGCACGAGAACTTGTGGAGTTGGAAGGGAATATTAAAAGTGCAGAGGCAGAGCTGAAGTGCCGAATGTTGTCTGATGGCCTCAGAGAATTGACCTGATTGAAATACAGATATAATACTATTTTGTTGTAGAAAGTGGCGATTTGCAAGACAGTCATACTTTGAGTCGGGGGTAGCTTTTGGCTAGATATATAAAGCAGAGAGAGTCTTTTTCTACCATTCCCTCAGTTAAATCTGCTGATGGTGACATTTTTACCTCTGCCATTGATATTAAAACTGCCTTTAAAGAGTTCTTGATCTCTATAGTTCCACATCTTTGTCTACTGATGAAGCACCATTAGAACTCCCTAAATTTATGACTGAGCAAAAATAAATATCTTGATTCTGAGATAACCTTGGAGGAGTTTGAAGAGGTAATTAAGGCCTTACCTACAGGCAAGGCTCCAGGGCCAGATGGTTTTGCTGCTGAATTTTTAAATTCTTATGTTACAGAATTGGGCTCCACTATTGTTAGAAGTTTATACAGAATCATTAAAGAATGGAAAGCTTCCGCCAACCATGACAAAAGCCCAGATCAGTCTGATTCTTAAAAATGACAAAGATCCAAGCGAGTGTAACAGTTACCATCCAATTTCCCTGATACAGCTAGATGTAAAAGATGAAAAAATGAGGAAGTGCTAAGAAGGCAGCTGGGGTTTAGGGAATTATTTGTTTAAAAAAATGGGGCAAATATTTAGTTTTTTGGGGGGACTCTTGGGGAGGAGATGTGGAGAGTGTGGTTTAATTTTGTATGTTAATTATATATTATGTGTGTGTTATGTGGGACCACAGGGGTGTTTGTTGGGGGTCAGAGTGGGATTGTATTAGTGGTGTTTGCATATAAAATGTTGATTCCTTGTACATGTGTTGGGTTTTTCTGTCATGTACATATGAATCAATAAAAAATGTATTACAAAAAAGGCAAACAAATAAATAAAAATATACTTGTTTTAGCTATATTGCAGAGCCCTAAGTGGCTGTTATTGTGTCGCTTTATGCAGTATTTTCACTTTGTGTGAAAATGAAAAAAAAAAAACAGGAAAATTACTTGTCACACCTAGTTAGGACTTGTGCCTTAACAACTATGTACTTACATTAAATACATGTAAGACAATGTATCTACTGTGTAACTACATTTTGTTCTGCAAAATTCCCACATTTACTGCTACTGAGGTTGAGGTACAGGTAGGTTTCGGAGTAAGGGTATGGTTAGGATTAGGGGTTAGAGTTAGGTTTTGGGGTAAGGGTTGAGTTAGGGGTAAAGTTAACAGTGTAACTATTATTGTAATTATATGCTAGCACTTTCAATTACAACTTAAATTACAATGCAACAACATATATGTACATTGTATCAAATGGTTAAGTACATAGTAGCTAAGGCCACCTAATATAAAGTGGGTCTGTACTGTTTATTAAGAGTAAATAGTGTAGACTTTAACTTCATGTAGTGTTTAATGCTGCTGGATTACATACTACAAACACACAGCCAGTCAAAAATGCAAGACTAGCCGAGAAAGAAAGAGAAAAATACACATTAGTGATTGTCAAATACGCCAGCAGCAATGAGCACTCAGTCCTCACTCCTCTTTAACCTTTCAGACTTTCTCTCTCTCTTTGTCTCTTTCTTCATTGGCTCTTTTGTTCAGCACTTATGGGCAGCCCAAGCAGAAAACATGAAAATCTGTCCACTTGAGGAGAGTGGACAGGAGGGAAAGTGAAAGAGAGAGAGGCAGATACAGAAAATAAGAAAACACATCGGATGGAAAGATGCAGGGAGAGTTAAAAAAAGAGAGGGGAGAATGTGAGACATAGAGAGAGACTAGAATTGGGTGTGAAGTTGGGGTCAAAGTGGGACAGCACTTTAAGGTGTTACCGGATGATGCCAGATATTGGAACAAGTTGTCAGGAAAAGACAAATGCTGTAGCTTGTAAAATGAATGTCTGAAAGTTAAGCAGGAGCTGATTTGAAACTGATTTCGGTAGTGGTTGACCATTATGGGTTTTTCCAATAGGCAATGCTGATATCCAGACACCAGGAAGGTAACACGATGCCAATTTACACACACACGCCCAGCCACAGTGGCAAGAAAAAGTACATAAATGTGGAATTAGCTGGTTTTCTGCATTAACTGGTCATAAAATGTGCATTCACGGTGCTTTGAAAAAAGTATGTGAACCCACAGATTTAATGACTGGTCGATCCACCTTTGGCAGTAATAACCTCAACCAAGCTTTTCCGGTAGCTGTGGATTAGACCTGCACAACGTTCATAAGGAATTTTACACAGTTCTTCCTTACAGATCTGCTTCAGCTCAACAATATTTTTAGGATGTCTGGTGTGAACATCTCTCTTTAGGTCATTCCACAGCATCTATATTGGGTTAAAGTCTGGGGTCTGACTGGGCAACTCCAAAAGGAGGATATTCTTTACTTTTTTTTTTTTCATTCTGTAGTGGATTTACTTTGATGTTTAGGGTCATTGACCTGCTGTATCACCCAGCTGCTACTGAGATTTAGCTCAGCACAACCACCCTGATCTTATCCTGTAGGTAATCTTGATAAATTTGGGAATTAATTTTTCCCTCAATGATGGCAAGCTGTTCAAAGAGGCAAAGCAGCCACAAATCATGATGCTCCCTCCACCGTACTTTCCAGCTGGGATAATGTTTTCATGTTGGTATGCGGTGCCCTTTTAACGCCATATGCAATGCTGCGTGTTCTTCAAAAAATTAAACCTTAGTTTCATCAGTCCACAAAACATTTCCCCAGTAGCATTGTGGAGTGTCAATGTGGTCTATAGCAAACTTCAGGCATGCAACAATGTTTTTGTTGGAAAGCAATGGCTTCCTTCATGGTGTCCTTCCATGGACACCATGCCTGTTTAATGTTTTCCATATAGTAGACTCATGAACAGAGATGTTAACTAGTTCCAATAATTAATCAAGAATCCTTCACTCTAGGATTCTTTTTTACCTCATTGAGCATTCTTCATTTTGAAATCAAGCCAGTTTGGCTATACATATCTTCAAGTGTGGCCAATGGAAAAACGTATCTCGGTCAATCACTAAAATAAAAAAAAACAGCATACGAAATGTACATAAAATTGCTAAAATGAAAGTTTATTTTACATAACGTTTACTCAAATAGTACTAAATATATATATATATATATATATATATATATATATATATATATATATATATATATATTCTGCCATCGTTTACACGCCTTCATATCATTCTAAACCCCCATGACTTCCGTGGAACACAAAAGTTGAAAGCATAAAGAATATCATGGCCAGGTTTGACGTCAATGGTGTTTGGCGACACAACACAAAAAACAATAAAGATAGAGTTCATTTACGCCAAACCTGCCGTGACTCATCTAAAGGTACCACGTTTGTTTTAAAATGCTACATTAGATACTGTCTCTTCAGTGAAAATCTGTAGTTCTCAAAACAAAACATATGGCTTAAAGTTCAGCCTATTCATCACACAAAATTATTTTGAATGGTTTAAATTGACTTGAATATAGAACATGGGTTATATGAAATACTTTAATGATCCTTTCATGTTGCTTTTTTGTCATTTTGAAGTTAGTAATAGAACCCACCCCCTATCAAATTAGTTTTCAGTTTCCTAAAGTCATTGTTTTCCAAAGTATGCACAGATCCATTTTCAGTGAAAGAAAACACTGTTCCAGTGTGGATGAGAGGTGTAAATGTAGTGAAATCAATGCATTTTCAAACTAAAATGTATTTGTGTGGACGTGGGACCTTAAGACAAACTGGTTTTAGAATGAAATTAGGGAGAGTAAATTATTCTCATCACCCTGGTCAATTTGTCAGTCTATTGCTAGATCTCAGTGTGCCTTAACCATCCAAAAGGTATGTCTTCCTTCATTTCTAGTTGTCCTCCATCATATCCTTTCAATCTCTCCTCTTCTTTTGCTGTGTTCCACAGCTCAATGCTGATAATGATGGTATTTGGGATGAACTGCTGCCCACCAGCATCACCCACCTCAACAGTTATTTATAGAGCTCCGCTCTTTATTCTATCCATCTCTCTATGCGGCTCAATCCACCCCTCTACATTCACCTCTTTCTGCTCATCACTATAGCCCCCCCCCTCTTAATGGCCACTGTTCTTTGCTCTTTTTTCTCTTTTTAGTTGTTATGCCCTCTAAGGTCTATTTGCCTTCTTTTTCATTCTCTTACCATTGCCATCATCTAGACTCTGCCTTTTGTCTCTTTATAGAAATGTATAATATTTAAATAAATACTGTACAACAACACAAAAGTGACCGAAATAGCCGCCTATCCAATTTAATCGACCAATGTTTGGTCATTTTAAAGGGGTCATGAAATGAAGATTCACATTTACACAAGTTTCAGTACTCAAAACGTCTTAATCACTGCAAAAAGAGCATTTGTCGAAACAAAGCTGACAAAACAACTCGTTCTCTACTTCCTCCTCATTGTGATGTCAGTCTGTGGTAGACATTTGTATCTGACTGCCTCCACAAGAACACATTAAAGCATACTTTACCTTTAATCAATTCCATATACCCAGCCATTAGTGGTGAACAGCTAGATAGCAAGAAGAGAGAGCAGGTCAGCAGACCAATGAGCCAGTGATTACAGTGGGTGTTTACTCTCAAGTCTGAAAGGAGAAGCTGCACCAAAATCGGAGTTTCTAACATAGGATCAGAATGAGGGTGGAAAATGATCATGTTTTACAAGTATACAGTATGACTGTTTTTTTGTACAAAAAACTTTACTAATAAGTGAACCACAAGGAAAATATTAAAATAATTAAAAAGTCAAGTCATTACCGCTTTAAAGCATAATAAGGTCCGCAAAGCATGTCTGCTTGTCTTTACTGTATATTGTCGTTATACAAATGCAGTATGCACATGCACTAACTGAGCACTTTATAAGGAACACCTGTACACTGGCATATTATTGCGATTATCTAACCAGCCAATCTTGTGGCAGCAGTGCAATGCATAAAATCATGCATATACGGGTGAGGAACTTCAATTAATGTTCACATCAACTATCAGAATGGGGAAAAATGTGATCTCAGTGATTTCGACTGTGGTATAATTGTTGTTGCCAAACAGGCTGGCTTGAGTATTTCTGTAACTGCTGATCTCCTTGGATTTTAAAACACAAGTCTCTAGAATTTTCTCAGAATGGAGCCAAAAACAAAAAACAGTCAGTGCGCGAATGGAAACACCTTGTTGATGACAGAGGTCAATGGAGAATGGCCAGACAGGTTTGAGCTGACAGAAACGCTACAGTAACTCAGATAACCACTCTGTACAATTGTAGTGAGCAGAATAGCATCTCAGAATACTCAACACGTCGACCCTTGAGACGGATGGGCTACAACAGCAGAAGACCACTTCAGGCACTTTATTAGAGCAATATTGTTCCTAATAAAGTGCTAAGAGAGTGAATATGCCATGTAAACATTATATCTTGCAATATATAATTTACAGATACATCAGGGTTCCTCTTCATTTTGACCAATGACTACTCCATATCTTCAAGTTGTTTGTGATAACTGGGAAATATTTTACATAATTCTATAGAGATTTATGATACTGTATATATTTAACTGCTGAGCCCAACAAGGAAACATTATATTCACTATAGGAATTTCCATGACTTTAAAGGTTTTATTAGTTTCCATAACTTTTTAAGGCTTGTAAATCAAAATGTTAAAATTCCCTGATATTTCCAGTGGGAACCCTGATACATTGATCTAAATCGTAACTAGAGATGTGCCAGGGTGGTAGACTAATCAACTAGTTGTCCAACAACTGAACAGTCAATTAGTATTAGTAGGCTTGACTACCAACATTAATATTACCATTTAAGTGCTGGTGGTTTGAATGGGAGACACATTTCTAATATTAATTAAGAGATGCATCTTGTTTAAGTATTTTTTATGTATTTATTTGAAACAGTTCAAATTTTGTTTCATCAGACCAGAGGACATTTTTTTAAAAAGTAAGATCTTTGTTCCATGTGCAATTGCAAACTGGCTTTTTATCTGGCTTTTAATGCCGGTTTTGGAGCAGTGGCTTCTTCCTTGCTGAGCAACCTTTCAGGTTATGTCGATATAGGACACATTTTACTGTGGATATAGATACTATTTTACATGTTTTATCCAGCATCTTCACATGGTCCTTTGCCATTGTTCTGGGATTGATTTGCACTTTTCACACCAAACTATGTTCATTTCTAGGAGACAGAATGCGTTTCTTTCCTGAGCGGTATGATGGCTGTGTGTTTATATTGCATACTATTGTTTGTACAGATGAACGTGGTACATTCAGGCATTTGGAAATTGCTCCCAAGGATGAACCAGACTTGTGTAGGTCCACAATATTGTTTCCGAGGTCTTGGGTGATTTCTTAGGATTTTCCCATGATGACAAGCAAAGAGGCACTGAGTTTGAAGGTAGGCCTTAAAATGCATCCACAGGTACACCTCCAGATTTTCTGTAACTGCTGATCTAATGGGATTTTCACAAACAACAGTCTCTAAAATTTACTCTGAATGATGCCAAAAACAAAAAACATCTGGTGAGTGGCAGTTCAGCGACGGAAACTGCTTGTTGATGTGAGAGGTCAACAGAGAACGGCCAGACTGGTTCTAACTGACAATGTCTACAGTAACTCGGATAACCGCTCAGTACAATTGTGGTGAGAAGATTAGTATCTCAGAATGTTTTGGCGGAACAAGGGGGACCTACACAATATTAGGCAGGTGGTTTTATTGTTGTGGCCGATCGGTGTATATAGAGTGAGGGAAAAAAGTATTTGATCACCTGCTGATATTGTACATTTGCCCACTGACAAACAAACGATCAGTCTCTAATTTTAATGGTAGGTTAATTTGAACAGTGAGAGACAGAATAACATAAAAAAAAAAATATAAAATGAATAGCATTTTAATGAGGGAAATAAGTATTCGATCCCTCTGCACAACATGACTTAGTACTTGGTGGCAAAACCCTTGTTGGCAATTACAGGGGTCAGACATTTCTTGTAGTTGGCCACCAGGTTTGCACACATCTCAGGAGGGATTTTGTCCCACTCCTATTTGCAGATCGTCTCCAAATCATTAAGGTTACGAGGCAGATGTTTGGCAACTCGAACAATCAGCTCCCTCCACAGAATTTCTATGGGATTAAGGCCACTGGCTAGGCCACTCCAGGACCTTAATGTGCTTCTTCTTGAGTCACTGCTTTGCTGCCTTGGCCGTGTGTTTTGGGTCATTGTCATGCTGGAATACCCATCCACGACCCATTTTCAATGCCCTGGCTGAGGGAAGGAGGTTCTCACCCAAGATTTGACGGTACATGGCTCTGTCCATCGTCCCTTTGATGCGGTAAAGTTGTCCTGTCCACTTAGCAGAAAAACACCACCAAAGCATAATGTTTCCACCTCCATGTTTGACGGTGGGGATGGTGTTCTTGGGGTCATAGGCAGCATTCCTCCTCCTCCAAACACGGCGAGTTGAGCTGATGCCAAAGAGCTCGATTTTGGTCTCATCTGGCTACAACACTTTCACCCAGTTCTTCTCTGAATCATTCAGATGTTCATTGGCAAACTTCAGACGGGCCTGTACATGTGCTTTCTTGAGCAGGGGGACCTTGGTCCTACACTGCAGGATTTAAGTCCTTCACGGCGTAGTGTGTTACCAATCGTTTTCTTTGTGACTATGGTCCCAGCTGCCTTGAGATCATTGACAAGATCCTCCCGTGTAGTTCTGGTCTGATTCCTCACCATTCTCGTGATCATTGCAACTCCACGTGGTGAGATCTTGCATGGAGCCCCAGACCGAGGGAGATTGACCGTTCTTTTGTGTTTCTTCCATTTGCGAATAATCACTTGTACCAACTGTTGTCACCTTCTCACCAAGCTTCTTGGCGATGGCCTTGTAGCCCATTCCAGTCTTGTGTAGATCTACAATCTTGTCCCTGACATCCTTGGACAGCTCTTTGGTCTTGACCATGGTGGAGAGTATTGGAATCTGATTGATTGATTGATTGATTGATTGATTGATTGACTGTGAACAGGTGTCTTTTATACAGGTAACAAGCTGAGTTTAGGAGCACTCCCAGTGCTCCTAATCTCAGCTCGTTACCTGTATAAAAGGCACCTGGGAGCCAGAAATCTCTGATTGAGAGGGGGTCGAATACTTATTTCCTCATTAAAATGCAATTAAATGTATAACATTTATGACATGTGTTTTTCTGGATTTTCAATAATTAGCAAATATGCAAGTTTATGTGCACTAACATCCCTTGAACAAACTCACCGATGTTGGGGTGTTTGAGTAGACGACAGATTCTGGCTTCACGTTCCAGTTTCTGGTGATCTAAAGAGGAAAGAGAGAAAAAGAGAATAGGTTAGATATTTGAGGAGGATGATGGCTTGTTCTCACAATTATAAAATTAAAAGAACAGCTTGGATAAGGTGCAAGCAACTCTGTCCTCTCCTTCAAGAAGAGATAACTTTTTCACAGGTGTGAAATTAAGATATGACCCTCACTTACCAGCACAAACAAAACATATCAGTCTGTCCTAAATAATTAGTGATGTTTACTAAGGCAAGGATAACTATTTCTATTGCTCATAAACACCCAGTCTGTTGACTCTCCTTTAATGATATTGTAATTGTGTGTGTGATTGTTTCTGGAGTGGGGGTAAGGTTCAAATTAATCTAGGGCTTATTACTCCAACATGTTATGGTGAGCTCAAATGATGAATGTTATGTAAATTTAAACAAACAAGCCTGAAGGCTCATTTCTTCACAATGACAACACACACACACACCAAAAGCGTGGTGAGTTTCAATAGATGCACAAAGTCTTGACTGATGTTTTCATCTACTCAATGTAAAAATCATATACTATGCACAAGTGGAAGCCAACAAAATTGGATGTGACTTACATTTTTAAAGAAGTATTTATTAACATTTATTTGTCCATTTTTACATTGTTTTATTAAATCACATTTAAAAGTGTCTATTTATTTGTCCATTTATAAATTGTTTTATTTATTCACATTTTTATTTTCAAATTAATAGATTGATCATTTATTTCATCATTCTTTTGTAAATGACACTTCTGAGCTTCCATAGATTCACAATTAGTTTTTGTGGGAATCAACATTATGTCACAAATGCTGTCGATTGAGCTTATTTTGTATTGAACCGAAAATAATCCTTTAGCTTCTCCTTTAATATTCCACTGAAGAAAGATTAGGAAAAACATGAGGTTGAGTAACTGATGACAGAATTTTCTTTTTTGGGTGAACTATTCCTTTAACTAGCAGTCACTGTGTAGCAGGCTTTTGTAAAATTATAATAACACCATGATTCTGACCTGTTGTTGTTTTTACAAAATGGCACTTTTGAAAGGACATGCAATAACCAAGAAAAACCCATCCAATCAACATAACAGGCACATCAACTAGAAGCTAAGTGCCCATTTTGATGCGGTTGTTGGTTTCATTGAATGTGTTATTTGATTGTGTGTATGCACACATGTATCCATTATAATTTTCCATGTACCGTGTTGTCTGTGGTCCAGAACTCCCCTCCTCCTCTTTATCTCTCGGCCTCTTTCTTTCTTGTTTAAGGAATTAGGTGTTAGCCTCTCTCTCTCTTTCACAGACATGCACACACACGCAGTACGCATGCTTCAAACTAACAGGATTACATCCCATCTCGTCTTTCCCTGTGACCCAGTGAGAATTAACCCTTATCATGCCGCTGGCACAAGAACTATCTCCACAGCCCGTTCACAGCCAGTAAACACTGACCACACACACATCGACCACAGGAGACAAATGCCAAAATGTCATCAAAGCCTTGCTACTTTATTAGCACAGTCATAATCAGGACTTTAGACTAAAAAAACTGGAACATTTAGGAGCCAAATGGCTGTATTAGTTGCCACATCACAGAATTGCTCGATTTAGATTGTTGTTCAAAATCAGGATAGAAAGCCAAAGACAGCTGATAGCTCATTAATCTGTGTTTAACATATATACTGTATAGTTGAGTGCACACATTTGCATTCTCCTTTTGTCTCATAAGATTTCACACCCCTTTCAGAATTTATAGAAATTTAAGATAAAACTTGTTTTTTATTTTATTTAGTACTGCCCTTCAGAATCTACATAACAGGTATTTGCATAAAGTACAACATGCATATAGTAGTGTGTTGCCTTCTTGGGCATCAGTGAATGTTTGCACCTAGTGTAATAGTATCTAAGTATCAAAATCTGGATCTTACATCACAAATAAAAAAAATAAAAAATAAATAAATAAAAAAAATATATATATATATAACATATATGACAGCTTTGCAGATCCTTGACATTCTAGCTGCCAGTTTGTCCAGATACTCAGGTGGAATTTCACCCCACGCTTCCTGTAGCACTTGCCATAGATGTGACTGTCATGTCGGGCACTTCTCACTCACCTTACAGTCTAGCTGATCCCACAAAAGCGCAGTGGGGTTAAGATCCATAACACTCTTTTACAATTATCTGTTGTCAAATGTCTGTATTTCTTTACCCACTCTAACCTTTTCTTTTTCTGTTTCAAAAGTGGCTTTTTCTTTGCAATTCTTCCCATAAGGCCTGCACCCCTGAGTCTTCTCTTTACTGTTGTATATGAAGCTGGTGTTGAGCAGGTAGAATTCAATGAAGCTGTCAGCTGAGGACATGTGAGGCGTCTATTTCTCAAACCAGAGACTCTGATGTACTTATCCTCTAGTTTAGTTGTACATCTGACCATCCACATCTCTTTCTGTCCTTGTTAGAGAGTTATTCTTTGTCTTTGAAGACTGTAGTGTACTTTTTTGTATGAAATCTTCAGTTTTAAAACAATGATTGACTGACGAGTTTCTAGAGAAAGTGGTTTCTTTTTGCATTTTTGACATAACATTGACCTTAAGACATGCCAGTCTAGTGCATATTGTGGCAATTCAAAAACAAACACAAAGACAATGTTAAGCTTCATTTAATGAAACAAATAGCTTTGAACTGTGTTTGATATAATGGCAAGTGATTTTCTAGTACCAAATGAGCAATTTAACATGATTACTCAAGGATATGTGTTGTTGGAGTGATAGCTGCTGGAAATGTCCTGAGACTATACTTTGTGATCAGTTGAATGCCACGTTTGTGAATTAAAGTACCAATTTCCTTCTGAAACAGCAAAATCTGTACAATATTCCAAACTTTTGGCCACAAGTGTACAGCTCCGGAAACCAATTAAGAGACCACTGCAAAATAATCTGTTTCTCTGGATTTACTTTTTATATGTATGTTATTGAGTAACAAAAAATGTATATCTTGTCTATAAAGTACTGACAACATTTCTCCCAAATTCCAAATAAAATAATTGTCATTTAGAGCATTTGCAGAAAAAGACAACTGGTCAAAAAAGATGCAGTTTTCAGACCTCGAATAACGCAAAGAAAACAAGTTCATAGTCAAACAATACCACTGTTTTAAATTAGGAAGAGTTCAGAAATCAATATTTGGTGGAATAACCCTGATTTCCAATCAGGTTTCAGGTCTTGGAGTCTCCACTAATGAGCTGATGAGTTGAATCAGGTTTGTTTGATTAGGGAGATATCCAAAATGTGTAGTGTTGTGGGGGCTTCAGGAACAAAGTTGAGAACCACTGATTTAAAGTCAAATGTATGCAATAGATCAGGGGTTGGCAAACTTTTTGACATGGAGTGCCATTTCTTATTTTCCTGGTCAATGGCTGTACTGTTCATGGAGCTATTGTAATTTATGATGTTACTACTGCAAAGATGGGTGTATAAAAGAGTGTTAATGGGCAGAATACAGACAAAAGAATAATGATAAGAGAGGCATATCGTACTTTGGGAAGATGTGTGAATGGTTTCGCTGTAGATGGCACATGAGTGAATGGGCAATTGATAGTGTTTGAGTAGATTTGATTCCTTTTGTAGACCAATAAAAAATATATATATATATATTAAATAATAAAAAATTGCATCACACGGTCTTGATAAATGTCTCTACGCAAATGAACGTACAGATGTAGGTAAATTTGCACCAGCTTTCTAACAACTCACACTCACACTTACACGCCTGTGTTTTCATGTTGACTGATCTTGACTGACTGAACAATGTAAACTGAATTAGCTGTCCACTTCAACGTATGTGGTGCTTCAGGTCACACTGATGACATGGGTCAATGGCAATAAGGTGTTCAGAAGCCTTTAAGAAGTTTTTCTAAAAGTTCACCCCCACAAGCTATTACGAACCACCGAAACAAACTCAAAAACACCTTATTTTAGGCAAGATTTTGTTCTAAAGAAACACCCCCCTTTGTTTTTTGATTCGTATGAAGTATATCGGGCCTTTAGGTGTGTACTTTATGTGCGAGACAGTTCCTGTAAGGGCGCGCCCCTGCGCCTTTGCATCTTTCTGTTATTTCAGCATCTTGCCTTCAGCGCTGGGCTTTTTAGATGCTGTTCCAAGTTAAAAATAGGTTGATTATTTTTAAAACACAATGAGATGTTCTTTTCTATCCCAATGCGATCTGTCTGTTTTTGAACTCAAAAAAAGCATCCTGTGTGTATCCTTTTCACTTCTTTGCGCCTCAACAGCAGATCTATGTGCACGCAAACTGAAATGACAGCGTAAATGCCGGTCTGGTCCGATTGGGCAAGAGACGTTCCATCAACTGGCCCCAGGCCATCCTTATTGGCGGCCCCTGAACCGAAATCATACAAGTTAGATGCAGTAGATGCAGCACTTCTTCCTTTATTTAATTTTAGACTAAATAAAAAGATACAATTTGACCGATCGACTTTTCAAAAGAGCAAAATAATAATGTAAATAGGTGGTAAATTTCAATTTCTATGCCACCAGCACCACCAACAGAATTGCAAATATAATGACTATAATGAGATATTCAAACAAGTTTAAAAAAATGCCCAATTTCACACCATTGGCTGAGCAAATGTTGTTATGTCTGGCCCAGGTGGCCACTCAAACAAACTTCAGTTTCGCTGTGGTGCTTTAAGTGGCATATAAATTACAAACTTCACCTTTAAGGCAAAAGCTTGATGAACTCTGTTCATTAGAGTACTGTTTCTCACATGTTTCATAGACAAAAAAGTAATTGGAGAAGAAAGTCCATACTGTATTACAGTGAGGCATATCAGCATGGGGCCATCATAACTACTTCAGTTTCACTACGGAAGATACACACACTCATGCAGTAGTAATTGTATTACAGACACACAAACTCCTTTAATCTGATGCATAATTAAACGCAGGGTAGAGATAGGAAGAGCGCTACAGTATTTTCTGATGTTCTGTGTGCAGAGTGAATGAGAGCAGGACAGACAGCAAGACAATGGGGGGAAATGTAGACACTGCATGTGTACAGGGAGGGAATGAGTGGATTTACAATGAACATATATACACTCACCTAAAGGATTATTAGGAATTATTAGGAATGTTTGACCCCCTTTCGCCTTCAGAACTGCCTTAATTCTACGTGGCATTGATTCAACAAGGTGCTGAAAGCATTCTTTAGAAATGTTGGCCCATATTGATAGGATAGCATCTTGCAGTTGATGGAGATTTGTGGGATGCACATCCAGGGCATGAAGCTCCCGTTCCACCACATCCCAAAGATGCTCTATTGGGTTGAGATCTGGTGACTGTGGGGGCCATTTTAGTACAGTGAACTCATTGTCATGTTCAAGAAACCAATTTGAAATGATTCGAGCTTTGTGACATGGTGCATTATCCTGCTGGAAGTAGCCATCAGAGGATGGGTACATGGTGGCCATAAAGGGATGGACATGGTCAGAAACAATGCTCAGGTAGGCCGTGGCATTTAAGCGATGCCCAATTGGCACTAAGGGGCCTAAAGTGTGCCAAGAAAACATCCCCCACACCATTAAACCACCACCACCAGCCTGCACAGTGGTAACAAGGCATGATGGATCCATGTTCTCATTCTGTTTATGCCAAATTCTGACTCTACCATCTGAATGTCTCAACAGAAATCGAGACTCATCAGACCAGGCAACATTTTTCCAGTCTTCAACTGTCCAATTTTGGTGAGCTCTTGCAAATTGTAGCCTCTCTTTCCTATTTGTAGTGGAGATGAGTGGTACCGGTGGGGTCTTCTGCTGTTGTAGCCCATCCGCCTCAAGGTTGTGCGTGTTGTGGCTTCACAAATGCTTTGCTGCATACCTTGGTTGTAACGAGTGGTTATTTCAGGCAAAGTTGCTCTTCTATCAGCTTGAATCAGTCGGCCCATTCTCCTCTGACCTCTAGCATCAACAAGGCATTTTAGCCCACAGGACTGCCGCATACTGGATGTTTTTCCTTTTCACACCATTCTTTGTAAACCCTAGAAATGGTTGTGCGTGAAAATCCCAGTAACTGAGCAGATTGTGAAATACTCAGACCGGCCTGTCTGGCACCAACAACCATGCCACGCTCAAAATTGCTTAAATCACCTTTCTTTCCCATTCTGACATTCAGTTTGGAGTTCAGGAGATTGTCTTGACCAGGACCACACCCCTAAATGCATTGAAGCAACTGCCATGTGATTGGTTGATAAGATAATTGCATTAATGAGAAATTGAACAGGTGTTCCTAATAATCCTTTAGGTGAGTGTATATATATGTGTGTGTGTGTACTAAATCCATACTGTATATTCCTTTTCCTAAGGCTCAACTGGTAGAGCATGGTGCTAGCAACGGCAACAGCAATGTCATGGTTTTGATTCTCTTTGGAAAAAGGCATCTGCCAAATGCATTAAAATGTAAAATATTATACAGACAGATCATTTTTGTAATTTCGTAATTTTTTTTGCACAAAGATATTAATATTCAAAATAGCTGCAATATCCATAAAGCTTAGCCACAATATCAAATAGCTTTAAATGATACCTTGTGCGTGATGTTTAATTGTTTAATACTGCTTTGGCAACGAAAACCCTTGTTTGTCATGTTAATTATAATTCAATAAACTGAACCAAACTGGAACTGAATATTGGAATTGCAACTGAAACTGGCATCTAAACTGAATTAGAAGTGAATTCATCAGAATAAGACTTCGAACTTTATATTAATTAAATGGGAATTGAATTGGAATTGAAAGAGAGAAGGAATAGAAAGACAGTGAATCAGAATAGAGACAGAAGTAATCACATGAGACACAGAGAATGAGAGTGTGTGTGTGAGAGAGAATGAGAGAAAGGATTACATGAGACATTCACTTGATGAGGCGAAATCACAACTCCCTTGCGTGAGTATTCTGCACACTTAGCCCCTGCATGTGCCGGATTGTGCATCTCTGTGTTTGTGTGTGTGTGTGTGTGTGTGTGTGTTAGTGCAGCAACTAATTATTATTTTGGTAATCGATTAATCTAACGATTATTCGACTATTCAGCGATTATTGCTATGATTAATCGTTAGCTCTTAACTGATTATTCAGCTTGTGACCAGGCTTTAAAAAATTTATTGAACGTGCTTACTAACAATAAAGAGGACAAAATCATGTTTTAAAAATACCTCTAAATGACATTCACTGAATTAAAGGGAAAAATACTTTCCTATTAAATTCAGTTGAAATTCACTGCATAAAAAACTATTGTTATCGAGTGTTTTTGTCTTGTTTTCCATTTAAAATATTAAAACATGAGAAATTTAATTGAGAAGCAACATATAACATATTTAGACTTGCTTTAAGCGAATGTATCTAAAATATACAGTAAGCGTATTTTGTATACAAGTGTATTTTTCACTTGGTTATATCTCTGCGAGTGAACACTTCCTCTCTCACTTTTCTGTTCACTTCAATCCACCTTTAACTCACAAAAAAAAACAACTCTTTCTTATTAATAAAGCTACATATTGCCAATTTTCTTCACGATAAGAAATTAACAGTGCCACATATATTATGATTCAATAAGTCAAAAGCCATCACAATATAATCTAACTGCATGAAGCGTGCGCGCTCGAGGGACAAGCGTCCCCGTGACAGAATGTGCCTCAGCCGGATGCAGTTTCAATCAATCCATCTTAGATCAGGACATTCACACAACTCATAGAAGAGGCACAAACCTCAGAGAAATGCCAGTTTATTATTTGAACTTTAATAAAGCTATAATGCATTAAATATAATTGCATTTATGATGTAAGGTGTTCTGTCGAAGTCTGTTCCCCCTATGATTCCCCTTAGGTTAGTGTTCCCCCTATCACAGTTAAACATTAAACATAGGGCGAACAGATTTCGACAGAACACTGGCTCCACTTATTCCACAACGAGAGTGCT
Organism: Xyrauchen texanus; assembly: GCF_025860055.1. NCBI lineage: Eukaryota > Metazoa > Chordata > Actinopteri > Cypriniformes > Catostomidae > Xyrauchen > Xyrauchen texanus. The sequence goes on from NC_068308.1 coordinate 31,353,342, forward strand.
TCTATATTTACTTATTTTGTATTTTTGTATAATTCCCTCATACATTGCAATCTACATCACCTGAAGCGGTTTGGAAAGTTTGGAGTGCATCTGGACTGTGAGGTGTTTTCTTCCTCTCCCCAGTCAGGCACAAACTGCAGTGCTGCTCTCACGTGTCATCATTAGAGTTTCATTTGATCTCATGTTACATTAAATTAGATCAAATGACAATTCGACAATGAAAAGTTGATGAAAGTTGATAACGTCGACTAAACATTTCAGCCCTAGTGTGTGTGTGTGTGTGTGTGTGTGTGTGTGTGTGTGTGTGTGTGTGTGTGTGTCATTTCATCAGCTCGGATGGCTGGATGTCTTTCTTCCTTTGTTCTTTCAGCAACTGATTTATGATTATGAATAATCCTAGATGGTGTAGAAATCTCTCCTTACTAATGCTACTTCAGGTTAACATCATCCACTGATTTTAAAGTCAACATTAAACGGTGTACACACCCTAATTAAACAATTAGACATGAGTAAAACAGGATATTCAAATAGAGAGAAAAAACTTATTGGACTTGATTTTACTTGATTCTACCATTGCATTTAAGACTGTATATAATATCCACAGAATCCCATTTAAGCCTGAATAATGTTAAATACTGATCTAAATTCAGGTTTATTCACATACATAAGAATCTGTTTAAAAAGCATGTGAAAAGAAGTGGTCAGTAATTAATGGTACATATTGGCAGTCATGATGTGAATGTGAAACTGTACAGGTCAAATGTCAAAGGTGAGAAAGTAGGTCATAGTGTAAATGGTGTTGGCTTGGTAACCAAAGAGACAAAACAGGGGCAGCTGACATATAAGGAAGTTAATGCACCATCTTGCCTTCTGCTGAGACTACAGGGAAGTGCCCTCACTATGCCACAGAGTATCTGCCAAGGGCGGTTAATCTGAGCATCATTTTATGCATGCACACATGATCAGGTCCACTCCTAGACATGTGCACCTGTTCAATTAAAATGGAGCGTGTTTTCCTGTAAAATACATTGATCAGTACATCCTGTGCAGAGCACAGTGTGAATAACAACCCAATTTAAGATTCCTCTCACTCACTGCATTAAACAAGCCATTTTTAAAAGGAGTGATATTGGATCTTATACACACACACACACACACACACACACACACACACACACACACTGAAGTGCTTTCTACAGGATATTGTTATTGCAGCAGGGGGCACTGACCACCCCAACTCTAAAACTTGACAAACCCCAACTTGCTAAACGGTGACACTATTTTTCCCCAGTACATTATAGTTTTCTTTTAATTATTTAAATGCGGTGGCAGATATGTCTCTTTAACTACACTTTGTTGTATGAACAACCAGTTATTGGACTGAAAAAGCCACATCCAAACTAATATGTTTTAACTTTAAAATGCAGGAGCAGGGCTGTCATGATTATGACATTTGGCTGACGATTAACTCCTAAACATATATTTGCGATTATGATCATTAATTCTGTTTAAGGGCTTTCAGGTTTATGACGAATAATTTTTAAACAAATTGTCATATTATTAAGGTGTATGTGTGCTTCAAACACCTTCAGAAATCATTTACAGTATTTATGTTTAACCTGGGATCATGTTATCAAATAGGTATTTAAGATAGTGTTAAGATTTATAGCTGTGGTGCTGCAGATTCAGTATCAGTACAACAGCAAGACACTCTTAAATAGTGGTGCAGGATACACTGACACATACACATTAACTCGCATCTAAAAAAAACTCTAATGTCAAAACACAATTCCCTTCTCATCGATTGCAGCAAGAAGAATAAACTAAAAAGTGCAGAAAAGCATTATGCTTTCATTTCAGCGGACGATTATGTTTTCAGACCAACAAACACAGTGATAAAACCCAAATTACAGCAGTTTCATGTTCCGTGACTTGATAATGCCTTCATTAGGATGTAAGAGGGAAAGAGGAGGAGTCAACCAAGAGGCATTCGACTGGAGAAAGCATTACTCTCTCACAAACATACACACACATTATTTACACAGATCACCCACCACCAAAAGAATAAGCTCAAGCCTAATATGGGTATGGATGGTCCATCACCCGTGCCATTTAGGGAAAGAGAGAGAGAGAGAGAGAGCGTGACTGTGTGTGTGTGTGTGTTCATCTTGGTGTGTGTGTCAGTGTTTTGCTTTATTGTGCTGAAGCTCAGAGATGCTCTGGCTGAATTACTGGCCCACTAAGCAGCACTCCTGCGTTTGTCGTAATCAACAAAACTGCAGCGGCCAACAGAAAAGAGCAGGCGCAGAGAAGCCAAGACCCGCAGGGACATGGATCTGTGCCTCTGGACCCCAATTATTAGCCTGTCAATATCTGCTGTAAGCAGCTGGCCACTGCAGCTCTTCCATTTTCCAAATGATGAAATGACCAATTTTTTCCAATGACTAATGTTAAATGACGAAGAAAGGCCAGTGTGTTGAGGGTGCAGCCTCAAGCAAACATCACAATACAGTTGTTTATAGTTACAGGACACAATGCATTTTCTGAAATATAATAAAACAATTGTGACATTAAGGGTGATCAATGCATTTAATAATGTTTACATTTGTGCATAATCAGAACTAAAGGGAAAGTTCACTTAAACATGAAAATTATGTCATCATTTACAAACCTGTATGACTTTCTTCCGTAATAACACAAAAGGAGATGCTAGGCAGAATGTTAGATTAAGTCACCATTCACTTTCATTGTATGGAAAATAAGATGCAAAGAAAGCATCTCTTTTTTTGCAATGAAAACATATCCTATTGTGTTCCACAAACGAAAGAAAGTAATGCTGGTCTGGAACAACACAAAAGGTAATAAATGATGCCCGAATTTCTTTTATTTTTTTTGGTGATCTATCCCTTTAAAGCTACAAACCCCTCCCCTCAAACAATCAGTCAAACAGAGACTACTCCCAGCGAGCTGTACCGGTCCATTCTGGTACGGAATGCCCACTTTTCACCTTCCAATTCCAATTCAAATCATGATCCAATCAATTCCTGTTGAATAAAATCAACTCGATATCAATTCAAATAATGATCCAATCTGTTTCTGATGTAACAGAGTTTTACTTTGAAATACGCCACATTATAGAAGTAAAATGGGTTGCAAACACTGGTTTATGATCAAGTAATTTTAGTTTATTTCCTGTGACTAATTATTATGAAACTAGGCTGTATTGGGATTAGGGCTGCAAAAACGAATCGATAAAATCGATTATTAGTTGGATATATGCCGCGAGCACGGAGAAGCTCCATCAGTGACGTCACTTTACAACCCGGAGGAAAATGTGTTGCATGATGAAACTCGTTTGAAAAACAACGGAGACAAGCTGAAGCGGTAAAAACAAGACCCAAGTTGCTGCATCAGGTGTGTTGAAAGAGGGCGTGTGCAGTTTGATGCGCTGAGGAGTTTAAAGTGTTTAGATTGTTTCTCATCATGTTAGCGCATGTAATACAATGAGCACCAGGATGAGACTTTCAAGTGCGAGAGTGACTCGGCACTGTGATTACAGATGATTGTACTATATTAAACTGTGTATAATGCTGAATATAATGTATAATAATGCTAAGGGTCCTGATATCTGAAAGTCCTGATAATGCCACATTTTGTTCTACAAAGTTTTACAAGTAATGAAAGGAACTGTTTTGTACATGTACTTAAAGTAATAATAATAATAAATTCCAACTTAACTTTTCATGATTCTGGCTATGCTCAAAGTTTTTTTAAGAGTATAGAATCATGAATTCAATAAATGTAAATCAAACCATTTAACATTTCTTATTGGAAAAAACAAATCATATTTTGATAAAATACAGAAAATAAACATTTTCTTTTTATCCGATTAATCAAAGAAATAATCGATAATCAAGTCTGGGCTCTTGCTGGGCCACTCAAGGACATTCACAGAGTTGTCCCGTAGCCACTCCTTTGTTATCTTGGCAGTGAGCCATCAGGTTCTTGGTCACCTCCCTGACTAAGGCCCTTCTCCCAATGGCTCAGTTTGGCCAGGCGGCCAGCTCTAGGAAGAGTCCTGGTGGTTCCAAACTTCTTCCATTTATGGATGATGGAGGCCACTGTGCTCATTGGGACCTTCAAAGCTGCAAAAAAATGTTTCTGTACCCTTTCCCAGATCTGTGCCTCGATACAATCCTGTCTCAGAGGTCTACAGACAATTCTTTGGACTTCATGGCTTGGTTTGTGCTCTGACATGCATTGTTAACTGTGGGACCTTATATAGACAGGTGTGTGGCTTTCCAAATCATGTCCAATCAACTGAATTTACCACAGGTGGACTCCAATCAAGTTGTAGAAATACCTCAAGGATGATCAGTGGAAACAGGATGCACCTGAGCTCAATTTTGAGTGTCACGGCAAAGGCTGTGAATACTTATGTACATGTGATTTTTTTCATTTTTTATTTTTAAAAATGTTTATGATTTCAAACAAATGTATTTCACATTGTCATTATGGGGTATTGTTTGTAGAATTTTTAGGAAAATAATTAATTAATCAATTTTGGAATAAGGCTGTAACATAACAAAATGTGGAAAAAGTGAAGCGCTGTGAATACTTTCCAGATGCACTGTATATAGAATATTAACAATATAATCGAGCTAATTTTACTGAAGATGTAAACTGGACCAATATCGCAATGATTTTAAATGTAATTTAATTTGCCCATTAAGTTTCATAAAGATCACATCAGTTCCTTCAGGGCTGCACAATTAAACAAAATAACATCAAAACGGCAAGCTGGTCATATGTGATTATTAATCCACAAAAGGATTATTTCTTTTGTTATTGGAGCAAATGGGTAAGTGAAAATAATATTTGCTGTGATCTCCCATTCACAGCTGTCGAAGTTTACCCTGCAAACGTTTACTTCCACGTTCTAAAACCAGGAGTATGAAAAAGGTCTATTTCCTTTTCTGTGTCAAAATAAAAGCCCCAGGTGAAGATGAAGTAAACAGGACAGAAATATATTACTTTTGTATAACGCAAATCTAATAATCAGAATAATAATGATAATTCAGCATTATACTATATTAATCAACATGACGAGTCCCACAGCATTAATTTAGTCTTATGTGATGTTTAAACTGCGGTTTAAAAAATAAAAGTCAGTGAAGTAGCTTTGCACAGAAAAAACAAGGTAACTAATGCTCTTTATTAAGCTACTATGTATCATTGTGTATGAAATATAAAGTGCGTATCATTGAATTTCATTCTCCCTTGTGTTTTGAATGAAAGTTGTTTCAGAGTTGTTTCCTCTGATAAAACAAACAAAACACTTTTGTATCCAATTTGGAGCAAATACATATATATATATATATATATATACAACAGGCTGAAAAATATTGAGATATAATTTTTTGAGACATATCGCCCAGTCCTAGTTGCAGCCCTAATTGTGATGTCAGCAAATAGGTAATGCAACACTTCAAGATCTTAAGAAAGCTACAGCTAAGTAAAAACAAGAGAAAACCAACACAAACTGTACTTTCACTTTTCGTGCTCTGGGAAAGATTTATCTTTACAGGCAAAGGGTTAGGATGAGGTCAGTTGGGTTTACTTAAAATAAAAAATCCAGGCCAAATCCATGCCGGGCACAATGCCAGTCTTCACAACACTCACAATAGCACACAATATGATGTGTCTATGTATCAGCTGATTTTTATTAGACCAAAAAAAAAAAACTGTATCCAAAAGCTTAAACTATTAAACATGACAGTCTTTAATTCAAACAGCAAACACACCTTACACCAAAAATGAAAATTCTGTAATCATTTATTAACCCATTTAACATAAGGAGATATTTTGCTGAATTTCCAAGAAGCTGTTTTCTATTCTATTCAAAATTGCTTGATTGCAATTGTCCCCAGTGAATGGGGAAAAGTGCAATCAAGCTCCAAAAAAGAATTAAATAATACTTTTATTATACTTTAAAAAAAAAGTATAATAAAAGTAGTCCATTGCAGCCCATGTTTATCAAGTCTTCTTGAGTCATGGAGTAGCTTTTATTTCATATTCACAGAAAATCTTCCCATAATATATTTAAAATGGAAATCGCCATCACGAGACACAACAGAACCAAATACTTTGACATTTCCTTGTGGAAAAAAGCAGCAAGAACATTCTTTAAAACTTCTCTTATTGAGTTCCACAAAAGACAGAAAATGCCATATGGGTTGGGAACAACATAAGGGTGTTTAAACAATAACAGAATTGTAATTTTGGGTGAAATATCCTTTTAATACAGTATTGTATTCCTCATATGACAGACTGCATGTCCAGTTATGCATCAGGCGATCAGAATCTGTATCTGTTCCAGACAGCTCTGTCCCTAGGCTCTGACTGGCAAGGCCACACTGTCTGAATCTTAAATCTGCATTACTGCTACCTCCTTCCTTTCATTTCTTCCCTGGCCCTCTCCTACTGTTATGAAGTGATATTTTCCACCAAGACCCCCCTCAGCTCTTTGTCGCTGTTCTGCCCATGATATCAACACTGCAATATCAATGTCCTGAGGGAAATGTAAAATTGAATGTGGTATTTTAAAAAGGTGCCTTGAGTGGAAATGTATATATATTGATAGCTGTTACCTTTGCAGTGTTTAATGTCAACAAACAGACTACATTAAAAACCAGCTGATAAAAAAGGGTGAAAAAAGTAGTCTATACAACACATGTGCAATATTCTGAAGACATACACCGATCAGCCACAACATTAAAACCACCTGCCTAATATTGTGTAGGACCCCCTCGTGCCACCAAAACAGTGCCAACCCGCATCTCAGAATTGCATTCTGAGATGCAATTCTTGTCACCACAATTGTACAGAGTGGTTATCTGAGTTAACATAGACTTTGTCAGTTCGAGCAAGCCTGGACATTCTCTGTTGACCTCTCTCATCAACTAGGCATTTCCATCCACATCCCCGTTTCAAACCAGCCCATCTGGCACCAACAATCGTCCATGCAATTATCTAATCAGCCAATCATGTGGCAGCAGTTCAGTGCATAAAATCATACAGATACGGATCAGGAGCTTCAGTTAATGTTCACATCAACCATCAGAATGCGGAACAAATGTGGTCTCCGTGATTTGGACTGTGGCATGTTTGTTGGTGCCAGACGGGCTGGTTTGAAACGGGGCTGTGGATGGAAATGCCTAGTTGTTGAGAGAGGTCAACAGAGAATGGCCAGACTTGCTCGAACTGACAAAGTCTATGGTAACTCAGATAACCACTCTGTACAATTGTAGAGAGAAGAATAGCATCTCAGATGGTGGTTTTGAGTGAAGAATTACATACATTTTGGCCCATTGCTCAAAGAAATGTATCACATTGCTTCAGAAGATTTGGAATAAGTAGCACAAATCTTATCGTGATGGTGTTTGGCCATTTTTAAGCTTTACATATTGTATGACAAAGAGCTGCATGAAGATTCTTCAAAAACTCTCTTTTCGCGTTTCACAGAAAAAGACAACACCATAAGGGACCACATGAGGCTATGTAAATAATTAACACAATTTAAATTTTTGGGTGAACTATTGCTTTAAGCCTGAGGTAAAAATAAGAAAATGACCCTCCATTAACATGTATCATTTAAAATAAAAATTAACTAAACTAAAAATTATCTAAACTAATTCTTAAGCCAGCTGGAGGATAACATTTCAGTTTTGTGAGTTTCTGTTCTGAAATGTTTGAGGAGAAAGAGAGGGTGTTCCTTTTTTGTAAAGCTCAAGATTACCTGGAAGTGTCTAAACGTACCACACAGGATTGCAGCAAACAAAAATTACTGGTTACAAAGTCTTTACTGACCTTTTCCTTATTACTCGAACTCTATTAGTCTCAGCGTAATTGCTAAGGGAATACAAACCTCAGTGGCATTGTTTGGTTAGTGATGATGCACTAGGCCAAAACAACTGAAATATAAAATCAGCAGCAAAGACCAACATATTCTGTGTTTTGGATGCTTGTGCCCACCAAGCTTATTAACCACACAGACTAAAATGCATTAACCAAATCAACTTATCTCCTATCAACTTGAAGTTTAATAGCTTTAAGTCGCAGATCTCTCTCCCCTCCCCTCCTAATGACCCGGCTATTTAACCGTCTCTATGATGTTTATTACAGCCTTGCTGTTTTCCAAATGCTGATATTATTACCAACAGTATATGCAGCACATTATGTGAAAAGCAGTAGGTCAAATGAGCATGGTTATCTAAATACTCAGTATTCATGACACAGCAGGCCCACAATACCCACATTATATATTGCATTAGCTGAGTATCTGAAGTATGCAACCTGTGGACACCTTTTCTATCACGTAAGGCTGCGGAAGCTGAGGAGTCGTCAGTTTCATGTTTAAAGGAACAGTTTAACCATAATTGAAAATTCTCTAATAATTTTCTTTTTTATGTGGAACACAAAAGGAGATGTTTAAATGAATATTCCAATTCATCTTTTCAAAAACTATAACAGTTGATAGGCACTCATTTTATGGCTTAAAAATAGACCTAAAAGTATCATTTAAGTATTACATGTCACTCGTGCATCATTTTCCAAGTCTTCCGAAAGCATGTGATGTTTAAGCAATTTTTCCATGCAAGTCTTGGTGACCATTGAGTCCATATCAACTGCCAATGGGTTATTTCATGTCAAATAAATCAAATTTCAAAAACTTCCCAGGCTGAAATCGTTGATTGTTTTAATACTTTCTCTGAAGAGAGAGAAGCATAAATTATGATGAAAGCTAAAAAATGAAGTGCCATGGATTACAATTTTCCATCGTTTTGTAGAGGGGGGTAAACATTAAAATTTTCACCTATGATTTGAGTAGAACTACAGGTCAAAAACTAACCTTAGAAAGGTGACAGCATCATTATTTTTACACAGAGATGGGTAGGTCTTTTAGTAAGATCGTTGACTTCAACACCACTTGTCATTATATGCCAATGGTGTTAGTCAAAAAATGGGGAGGAAAAAAGTTGGGGTTGGAATTTGATTTTCCAAAGTTGGATTGCCTAAAATTCCAGAAGTATTAAAGATATTAACATCCTCTTATATTCTGGTTCAGAACAAACTTTCCTTTTTGTATCTTCTCATTTAAATCCCTATAAAATGGATAAATCCCAGAGATACGGGGCTCTTGGTGTGCTTCCCATCATAAACTCTTACATATTACCCATTTTCAATGGTCTAAAAACAAATTTGGGTCACATGGTATGAAGCTAGTTTTTCTTGTCCAACCAAATAATGGTCTGAAGTACAAATATGGTTGAATCCAGAAATGTAGCTTAATTTTTTCACATAAAAACAAATAATTTTGTCCACACATACACTTTTGGCAAAGCTCTGGAAAGGATCATTATGGGTCCAAGCAACAAAGGGGCTGAAACCCTTTTTTTTTTTTTTTTTTTAAATAGACCAAGATATTCATAAAAAAAATATTTTACAGAATTTTCCTTTTTTTGTTAACTAATTCTTCAATAAAACTAGAGTACATTGTTTTTGTGGTTGTTGCTAGTAGTCCGGCATTAAGGTCAAAGTATACTTCGGGTGTGTTGCGGATCACTCCGTGGCACAGTACACCGATCAGCCATAACATTAAAACCACCTGTCTAATATGGTGTAGGTTCCCCTTGTGCTGCCAAAACAGCACCAATCCACATCTCAGAATAGCATTTCAGCAATTCTATAGACTGTGTGAAAAACCCAGGAGATCCGCAATGACAGAAATACTCAAACCAGCTCATCTGGCACCAACAAGTTCCATGCAATTATCAAATCAGCCATTGTGTGGCCGCAGTGCATAAAACCATACAGATACAGGTCAGGAGCTTCAGTTAATGTTCACATCAACCAACAAAATGGGGAAAAATGTGATCTCAGTGATTTGGATTGTGGCATGAGTGTTAGTGCCAGATGGGCTGGTTTGAGTATTTCTGTAACTGATGATCTCCTGGGATTTTCATGCACAACAGTCTCTAGAATTTACTCAGAATGGTGCCAAAAACAAAAAACATCCATTGAGTGGACGTTCTGTGGACAGAAATGTCTTGTTGATGAGAGAGGTCAACAGAGAATGGCCAGACTGGTTCGAACTGACAAAGTTTACGGTAATGCTATTCCGAGTTCCGGGTTGGTGCTGTTTTGGTGGCACGAGGGGCACAATATTAGGCAAGTGGTTTTAATGTCATGGCTACTCTGTGTATGTGTGATGCAAATTGCGTCATCAGCACAAGATTGGTGAAGATTTTCTTGGCTGGCGTACCTGGTATTCGGCTGTGCGCATTGTCTGAGCATGAGCTGGCCATTGACTGTCCTAAAGAGGTTGAGTCCAAAACCAGTTAAATGCTGCCTGCGGAGGCTGTATTTGGAGGTAGGAAGGGATCAAGGAATGTCAGAATCCAATGTTCGTTTCACATCATGTCTACGGAGATACCTTCATCTGATAATTTTTTTTTTAAGGCAGCATAGATGAATCCTTCAATGCCCACGAAATCCCACAATCCTGTGTACATGGATCCACAGCGGTTGAGCTGAAGAAAGAAAAATAGCGACCTAAGCGGCAGTTGATAGCCAATATGTGAATAAATGTACGCTTTTATTCACTTTTCCAACTTTTGATTTCATTTCTAGCCAGAAAGTAGTATTGTAGTTAATACATATACACTTGGTTATTGCCAAAACTCTCTTGATTTTGTTCTAGATTATTTACCCATTGTGGTTCAATTGGACTAAATGAAGAAGACACGTTTCCTTTAGTAGACACCAGACGGCAATATTTCAGTTACTGGTATCCTAGAAACGATGTGGCATTATGTTGCCTCTGTAGCCTGTCCAAAACCAGTTTCTGGAGGTGCCTTTCAAACGCAATCGCTGTCTGTTGAGTCACTGACTGATAGGGCAGCGAGGAAACAATACAGCTACCTTTGGTTTGGGATGCAGCCAGAGTGACACAAAGCAGCTGTGGTAAGCATGTTTTTGAACACGTTGCTATTCGTTCGAGGTTGAAAAGTATTCTCAGAAAGGCAACGAAAGGCAGAAGAGTCAAAGCACAATGCCAACATGGCAGATGAACTACGGCAATGTATTTATACTACACCCCTGCAGAGCGCACTTCGTCAACGGTTGAGCTGTAAATCTTCATTGAGCTCAGAACATACTATGAAAGTACAGGAATTCAACAGACAGAGTCTTGTTTAAACGTTGTGGGCAACGCAGTATGGCACACCTCATGTTTTAATAAAGAGCCCCAGACCAAACCATCCACATCTCTAATTAAATACCAATGACTGACTGAAAAGATGCATCTTACCAAGCACTTCTAAAAAGATAATGGCAGCAGCTAATCCAACAAAACCACTTTTGTGGTTTCATTTTCAATGTTCCATTTGAGTTAATGTGCAGCATGCACATCATTAGAAAGTTCAATATTTGTGTGCATCTTGAGTTCCAGTCCGATTCTTCTGACAGCTTGACAATATGCTGCTTACTGCACAACACAAAATAAAATTTAGTCAATTTTATGAACACGTACATAGACCATTTATTCATTGATAAATCTACAAATTGGTTGATTTATTATATGGAGTCTCATGTAGACAAAATGACCAAAATGCCCATCCCTAAACTGAGGAAGCAGAGATGGACAACTTGCGGTTTCAAATGAACAGTCAACTGCAAAAACAAAACATCTATGCAAGAACATTGGGGACAACTAAGGACATGTAAGAATGCATAAACACGCATTATAAATGGTAAATAAAACCACACTCATCTCCAAAAACAGGAGTGAGTGATATAGAGATGTAGAACCGTTAGAGAGACCAGAGCCCAGAGGCAGAACGACCACGGGACTAAACGGGTCAACGAAATAGGTATCCAAAGAACATCACGCTAATGCACAATGACATGAATTTCGAAAGGGATAGAGAGAGAAACAACTAATTTGTTGAAGCTGATGGAGTCCGCCTGGCCCCTGACCAGCGAATATGAAATTCATTTCAACATTTAATTACAGTATGCATGCAAATTAGATTTCTGAAACTCATTTGTCCTTAGGACCATAAAATACCCATAAAAACAATCCACATCGATAACTTGGCTTGCATTTCCTGAAAGAAATACCAGTGCTTCCAAAATACCAAAAGAATAATGTTGAAGATGCTTTGCTGTTGTCATGACACTGAGCATGTGTCTTGTTTTCAGTCGGCTATGCAGGAGAATCACATAATGTGATGCAGTCTTTTCAGTGCAAATGCGAATAGATTTAAAGACAAAAATCCCAATTTAATATTATTGTAATATTTCAATGACATAATCACAGAATGTTCAACATTCAAAATCTTACCGACTATCAACATAAGTCAGATCTTCAAATGTTAAATCTCACATTTCTTCAGTGTAAAGTTTATGAAAGCCAAAAATAGATGTCAGACATAGGGGTCGTTCAGGCAAAATGCATTCTTGCATTGAAACAAGACACACCTTAACAAATAGAACAGAATGCAAGTGTCTCAAGACCTGATTTTAAAAGTAAAATTTCTTGTAACTTGATATAGTGTCTTAAAAACAAGCACTGTAATAAATTTAAAAGAAAAAAACTATGTTTATTAACAACAAAACCTGAAGTCACCTTAGAGAAGCATGCACATTTTTGTAATAATATATAGCCTGTTTAATGCCTCTCCCCCGCCTCATTCTTCCCCCAAACAATCTGCAGCACATATTGAGCCACTGAGCATGTCACCAAACAGAACTTGTATCATGTTTCAAGATGCGGCTTAATCCAATTCGGCACATTTAATCTGCATTTTAACTGCATCAGGGAGGCGTGCAGATACACGTACCGCAGTATCTGATTAAACCTAAACAGCTCGCTCCAGCAGCATAGCTGTGAATTAGAGGCACCGTGTTTGTTTTTTCATGCTGTAATAAGAGACAGACACTGATTCACTCTCCCTCTCCAGAAAACGATGGCCGGTTCTATAAAGTAGCAAGACTGAATTATTCACACGTAGCCCTCAGGAGGAAGAGAGAAGGGAGAAGGAAGTGAGAGGCAAGACAGAGAGAAAATGGGACACACATGAAAACGGATTTGGAGAGTCAGGCCTGTAGAACAGGAAGAGGAAGTTTGGGAGGCATGAGGAACTCTCAAGGTGAGATGAATCTAATAAAGCAATAAGCCACGAGTGGCTGTGCATTAAATAGATTTTTTCTATGGGTTAGGGGTGAAAACCTACTTACCTGCAGTAAAATCTTTGGACTAACGGCTTATTGCATTTATAAAATGACATTGACAACACTATGATAAAAGACTCCAATGTTCAATAAAAAGTTACATTTCTGTTTATTCTAGTGCTTAGAATGTGTTTCTTAGTTCTTTAAATTTATAGCTGACTGTACTTGAATTTTACTAACTTGAAAAATACCTGAGGCCTACTTGTCATCATTGTAATTTGTTTAGTTAATATCTAAATTAAAATGCAACATAGAAGCATATAATTGCATATTCATTTTTGCTGTGGTACAGAAGTAGGAATCATGAAATATAGGATTGGGAACAGAGAACCATTATTTATTCAATACCAGAACCATAACGTTTCTCAAACATTTCCTCCACAAGCAAATAACATGCAAAACTACAGTGCTCCCACCAACCCTTAATTTAAATGTTTATATTATTTATATAACAGAGTTATTGAAGCCTTAATTGTGCCCTGTTTTATTCGTGCGTGCGAGTCAACTAGGCTTCCCTCGAAATGCTAGCTTCGGTGACAGGATAGCACAGAGCGGCTCACATGCATGATAAATCAGGCTTCCCTCAATATCATGGTGCATTTGAATTCTATATTACAATTATCTATTTTAAAGCAATATGGAGCAATTCAATCAATTCAAATGGCTTGACACCCCCAACACGCTAAACAAAACTGACACAGTAGAGAGAAAAGACCTGCCCTGAACCAACACTGATTACAAGACTTTTCACATCAGCACCCTTACAAACATTTAGCACAGGAAACTGTAACAGAATGTTTTAATACAACTGTGGAAGTTGTAGTAGCCAAGAAAACACAAGAATAGCACATACTCTCATGTCGGAAAAAAGTCGGGGTATGCAAGTATTTTGGATTGAAAGACTTGCTTGACCATTGTAGAGATAATAATAACGTTCAAGTCAAAGGTTTACATATACCTTAGCCAAATACATTTAAACATTTTTAAAATTCCTGACATTTAATCGTAGAAATAATTCCCTGTCTTAGGTCAGTTAGTATCACTACGTTATTCAAGAATGTGAAATGTTAGAATAATAGCAGAGAGAATTATTTCATCACATTCGAAGTTGGTCAGATGTTTACATAAAAAGTTAGTAGTTGGTAGCATTGCCTTTATATTGTTTAACTTGGGTCAAATGTTTTGGGTAGCCTTCCACAAGCTTCTCACAATAAGTTGCTGGAATTTTGGCCCATTCCTCCAGACAGAACTGGTGTAACGGAGTCAGTTTTGTAGGCCTCCTTGCTCGCACACAAATTTTCTATGAAACTGAGGTCAGGGCTTTGAGATGGCCACTCCAATACCTTCACCTCAAGCCATTTTGCCACAATTTTGGAAGTATGCTTTGGGTCATTGTCCATTTGGAAGACCCATTTGCAACCGAGCTTTAACTTCATGGCTGATGTCTTGAGATGTTGCTTCAATATATCCAAATCATTTTCCTTCCTCATGATGTCATCTATTTTGTGAAGTGCACCAGTCCCTCCTGCAGCAAATCACCTCCACAACATGATACTGCCACACCCATGCTTCACGGTTGGGATAATGTTCTTCGGCTTGCAAGCCTCACCCTTTTTCCTCCAAACATAATGATGGTCATTATGGCCAAACAGAAATTATTATTATAATTTTTTTTTAATTACTCCAAAATGAAAGATCTTTGCCCCCATGTGCACTTGCAAACTGTAGTCTGGCATTTCTATGGAAGTTTTGGAGCATTGGATTCTTCCTTGCTGAGCAGCCTTTTAGGTTATGACGATATAGGACTCGTTTTACTGTGGATATAGATACATGCCTACCTGTTTCCACCATTAACTTAACAAGGTCCTTTGCAATTGTTCTGGGGTTGATTTGCACCAAAATACATTTATCTCTAGGAGACAGAATGTGTCTTCTTCCTGAGCGGCATGATGGCTGCGTGGTCCCATGGGTTTTATACTTAAAAGTATAGTATACTTTATACTATACTTTTATTATATGCATAATATTGTTTGTACAGATGAATGCGGTACCTTCAGGCATTTGGAAATTGAACCCAAGGATGAACCAGACTTGTGGAGGCCACAAGTTTTTTTCTTAGGTCTTGGCTGATTTCTTTCATTTTCCCATGATATCAAGCACAGAGGCACTGAGTTTGAAGGCAGGCCTTAAAATACATCCACAGGTACACCTCTAATTAGCCTAACAGATGCTAATTGCCAAAAGGCTTGAGATAATTTTCTGGAATTTTCTAAGCTGCCTAAAGGCACAGTTAACTTTATGCATGTCTTGCACAAAGTAGATAGTTTGCGAATATGAAATCTATGGAGTGGTTAAAAATTGGTTTGAATGACTTCAACCTAAGTGTATGTAAACTTCTGACTTCAACTGTCAGAAGAGCAGGCAATGATCTATCATTAAAGATTGACGAGCCCATGTATGTGACTATGTTTTATATTATTTATTTTTCTGTATCAAATTTCAATAACTTAAGTACCTTATTTTGTTGTGTATTTCCTATGTGGTTTACTTAATATGCACTTTTCAGAGAGCTCAATAAAATATTCAAATTATGTTTTGGTTGCATGTGTGATATAATAAACGTAATTGATTGTAAAAAAAAATAAGCACATAATATCGACCGAAGGCTCCTGAATCAAAGACTTTGAGGTATCTGCAAACATTGGATCACTGGCCAAGAAAATCGATACAGGATCATATCATGATGAAAGTTGCGATTTACACCCCTAATTAGTACTGGATACTGAAATGTTGATATTGTGATAAGCCTACTTACTGTTACAGAGTTTCTATGTAAACTCAGTTATGGAAATAAAGTATGTTGTATTATGGCAGCATATCAAGTTATACACAGTGATTTTTATATATTTTGGAATGAATAGAGGAAATACTGTGTAAAATAAAACTCTATTGAAAAACCCATCTCGGTCGACCACTAGACAGCTGCAGTGGTTATTGCACCTGGTACAGTTCCTGCAGTGCGTCTCTGACATTTCCACGATGGGATAAAACCAGCGCAGGACCAACGACAGAGAGCACAAGAGAGGAAGAAGGCCTAAGAATAGCCCAGGGAGAAGGTGTGTGTCCCCAAAGACATGAGCACAGATATATTTGAAGAGATGAGGCCCTTTGGGAGTGACCTAAAGCACAAACACACACAAACAAACTGTTTTCCATTTTACGCAGTCATTCATACCTGCAGCAGGCTTCCCTATGGGGAAAAACTGCTTGGTGAATAAATTCAGACAGGACAACAAACCAAGTCAGTTGCACTGTGGCATATGGGCTTACTGATCTTCAGCAACTGAGATGTTCCATGAGGAAACTGTTAACAGCTGTTTGCGGTAACAAGCAGAGGCATATTTGCAGATTCATGACTGTGCAAAAGAACTGTAGAGACAAAGCTCACTGTGTGTTTAATAAGGCAGAACAACGAAAACAATGAGTATGCCCCATGCCAAATAAGAGATGCTTTAAGAGGAATCCTTTAAAAGTGAGATTATGAAATATAAATACAAGAGTTGAAATATACACTATCAGTCAAAAGTTTGGAAACACTTACTCGTTCTTTATTATAATTTTTTCACATTTTAGAATAATAGTAAAGTCATCAAAACTATGGAATGACATAAATGGAACTATGGGAACCACCTTCTTGAGGTATCACCCTGGGCTGCTTTTTAAACAGTATTGAAGGAGTTCCCATCTATGTTGGGCACTTATTGGCTGATTTTCTTTGTTATTTGGTCCAAGTCATCAATTAAAAAAACTTTTTTTATAAATAAATTAATATGGTGGCACAATTATATTTTTGTCTATAAAACTCATTTCAAACATTTAAGCATACGCCTTCAGATCAAAAGATTTTAAAGATCATGAGAAACATTTCAGTAAAGTTTTTCAAAACTTTTGACCGGTAGTGTAAAAGCAAGAGGAAACTACTCATTGTTTCAGATTGGTATCCCAGAATTTATTATTTCTCAAGCAATCCCAGATTGATCCACAAAATGCATAATCCGAAATTTTTAATTAATTATTAAAGACGCTATAAAATCTAAATATGTTTTTGCGGCTAATGTAAATGTATTTAGTGTACACTGGTATCACAATCACGGCATCATCTACCCTCCAAACCTGTACGATAGCCACAGTCCCCTTTCACTTTCATTGTATGGAGAATAACAAAAACCATATCAACGTTCTTCAAAATGTAAGTAACATTAAGGTTCTATTTGTTTTACTCGCAGACAAAATACACATAGCGAGTAATAGCCAATGTCTTTGACAATTATGTTGGTATTGCATGTATACTGCGTTTCGCTTGCAACATCACGAAAAATAAACGGAACATAAAAAAGCATTACTTAGGGGAGGTGATCAGCTTTCAAATAGGGCTGAAAAAGGAGAAGATTGGGAACAATATTAACATATTAAAACAATCAGGAGCAATGAAAATAATAAACAGGTAGGCTAGGCCAAATCTACGAGAGAGAAAATGCCATTGATCTAATATGACAGCTATTTGGTAAAGAACATTAACCAATAACAGTTACGATGTAAAAAAAATAAATGCTATAGGATAGAATAAATAGGCCTGTGATGTAGCCTAAAATAAACCTAATGTATTCTAAACATGACGTACACACAGAATAAAAGATAGTTTAACCCATTAAGCAGTCGGCACCTAGTTGAAAATACACAGTAATTTTTTAGGCTACTTACTCAAAAGCATAAATTTTTTTGATGAACAAAATTAACGAGCAGCATCAGAACCATTTAATTGACTAGTGTAACACATCCCTATAATCAGCAGGGATGGATTACCGACTGGGCTTTAAAATTGCGCTATCCAGTTTGCCGATCCCCCCCGTTCGAAAACCCATCAACAATGAAAATGAACCACCCCCCCCCATAACAACTTTTGGAGGGGGGCCCTTGGAGTTAATTGGCCCTGGGGCCTTTGCAATTCATAATCCATCCCTGATAACCTATATCAGGGGTCAGCAACCTATGGAACGCGTGCAAATGCTGGCAGGGGTAATCACTGGCACACCAGCAACGGCGAGAGAGGAGTAGACTATTTTATATATATCAATTCGCACCTACATTCCAATCTACATCTTGATGTAATCCTTCATCATGATAACACAGCGTGTTTTCATGAGCTGAATGGGAGACAAAACAAAAAGCACAGCCATTGACCAGGCAAATAAAAAATGGCACTCCATGTCAAAATGGTCGCTGGCCCCTGATATATATCATTAAAATAGAACATTTTTCTTTACAATGATACCACACACTTCACATTTTGTTGTCGAGTTGTAAGCCTTTAATGTTGGGTATGCCGCTGAATCAGGAAATCTTTGAAAAAACCTTCAGAGCTTAAAGGGTTAAAAGTCACTCTGATGTGGCATATCATTATAACCACTTAGTCAATTCTAAGGGCATGTCAAATTTTTTATTGCAGAATCTTTACACAGAATTTAGCAAAGAAGCCTAAACTCACCAAAAATCCCCTACATTGTTGAATAATCCAGAATCATGAAGAATCATTTAGAAATCTGATTGTGACTCCCTGAATCAAATAGAATCTTGAGGTACCTCAAGTTAATAATTCATATTAACAAGCAGAGCTTCTTCTAAAATGTACAATTGTATCTGTGTGCTCTTTCCTTGTCATTTTACCTTTCCTAAATGCTAATGAGATCTGAAATACATTTAGCTTAAGGGAGAAAGTTAATTTCAAATCAAATTTCAAAGAGTCAATGAACATTAAACACTAACCCCTGATGTGTGCTCACTTGACAAACATCACACACAATTACTTCTGACAAATAAGCAAATACGTGAGATAACACACACTAAGACTCAAATCAGGTGTGACAGCCAAAACAAGTGTGAAAATCGCCACCTTATCTTGTTGTTCAAGATGAAGCCCTTTGTTTTTCTTGTGATATGCTAACACTCTTGATAAATTGAGGTTAAACTTTAGCTAAATAATCCTGGTAGTAATGGTCCAGCCTTGATAACGCTGCAGCTAAGACTAGGGGTGGGTATTGGCAAGGAATTCACGATACGATACGTATTGAGATATTGCACAGTTCACTGGAAGTTTAAAAACAGAGCTGAAATACAAGTTACTGTGTACGATCTGGGTAGTCTTAATACATCACATTGATAAATGAAATACAACTGATAATGTTGGAGTGGTCTCCTCTGACATAACAAGTGTTGCTACCTTCATGGGCTTCATAGCAGTGACCACTTCTTCAGCAGATGTTATGTATGACTCACTGAGGGTGCAGATCTCCTTCTCTGTCTTCCTCACCTCAGCTGAGAGGAGGGCAGCATGGATGGCTGGCTGCTGTTCTAAGAAACGGTGCAGCATGTCATGAGCACTATTCCATCTGGTAATGATGTCAATGAGCAATTTGTGTTGAGGCAGATTTAGCAGCTTTTGTTTTTCACGCAGTACACCGCTGGTTATTCTCACACTTCCCAGCAATCCGGCGACTGGTTTTAGCTGCAGTGCGCGCTGTGAAGCCAAATTCAAGGTATGCGCGAAACATTTCAAATGCAGCAAACCAAACTGCGCTGGTGATGTCTGATACGTTGTCTGTAACTATAGCGGGGTCCTTGCTTTTTTTTATGTCCCATTCCTCTAATGCTCCTTTCAACAGCTCAGCGATGTTACTGCCAGTATGGCCCTCATGCATTGCCCTCAACTGCAAAACATGAGAAATCAGTTCCCAGTCCTCATTGATGTGGTGCGTTGTGATCGTAACATAAGATTCAGTGGCTCTCGATGTCCAGCCATCGCACGTAAGGGCCACTCTTTCTGCTGAGCCAAGAGATGTTTTTACTACTTTCTTCACCTCTTCATATATCCTGGCCACAGCTACCTCAGTAATGTGTTTGCGATTCGGGATCACATAGAGCGGCTCCATGATGTTAACCATATACCTGAAGCCGGTGTTTTCAATGACACTATAGGGCCGCAAATCATGACAAATTAAATGCACCAACGACTCGATCTGAGGTAGATGGAAGTTTGTTAGTGGTGTTATGCAGGCTGTTGTAACATTATATCTGCATGGCGTCTGACAAGGTGCGCTCGCAAGTTGGTTGTGTTACCTGAATATTTTATAGCAGCGTGACAAAGCTTGCATATTGCATTTTTTTATCCAAGTCCATGCTCCAAGGTTTGTTTTTAAAACCGAAGTGCACCCACACATAGGCTTTACATTTTGAAGGGGCCGCTGTCGTTTTGTCAGCTGCATCTGCCATGCTGCTTCCAGCTTTTCACTCTACCAAAAATGTCACCCGGCAATTCTGGGCAGCTAGTCGTACTGCGACATCAACAGGAATGGAGCTTGTAGTTCACACAGTGTTTTTTTTTTTTTATAGATTTTTTTGAGCTGGAAATCGATGTAGTATATCGCGAAAATAAATATTGCAATATATTGCCAAATCGATTTTTTTAACACAGCCCTAGGTAAGACCCCATCAGAACGGTGAACCTCGCAAACACAACACATACACATCCCTTTAGCTCTCTATTTCCCTGGTTCTTCTAGATTCAGGTATAAATTTGCAAGAAAGTGGTGTAAAAGAATTTCACATGAATGCTTGTGATAGATACATAAATGACACTCAACAAAAAACGATTCGCTCTGCTACTCTCCGGCAACATTCTTCTGAAGGCAGGAGCAAAGATATCCACATACACACCTCATTAAAATGCCCAACGACTCATCTCTTCCACCAAAACCCCTGAGAGACAGTGTGGGTTAGAGATAACAAGTAAAAAAGCCTTACACTGCCTTGCTTGTGCAATTCAAGGGGATTTAACTAACCCTTTCAGACAGGACTGGACAGAAGGGTTGTGAGACTGATTACCTGAACATATTTATTTGCATTGAAGACAACATGATTACCAATTGATGTTATTTAATTTCTTAATAAATTATCCGGAGTCTTTTTGTGGTCTCATTAGTGCACTTTGTTTTAAAGAAAAATGCTTATCATCAAAATGTAATAACTTTCTTTGCTCTGAAACAATGGTACTTATCTGCAGACGCTAGCAAGACTGTGCTGGGAAAACTGTTGAAGGTATAGTTAGATGGCAAAAAGACAAATGCTGTCATTCCCTTAGATTGTCAGGCCTCGCTGGAATTATCCAAGAGACGCCAAACATACTTCACATTCAGTGTGGTTTGGCAAGAGGGTGAGAGACTGCAGCACACTCAATAACTGGAGGGCACCCCCACCTTCCTTACATAGCATGAAAACAGTGTGGACAACCTCTCGCTGCAAGCAAGCAGAAGTCTAGAGCAGGACTTTCCTCTAACCCCCAGCACCACATAGCACAAATGAAGCCATTAAACTGCTCCACTGTAAGAGATCAATGCAAACATCAGCTTCTCAATCAGCCCAAGACTCGCTGCTATTAAGCATTATACGCCATATTAGACTTGCAGCAATAAATGCTAATTGGAGAAGAGAGAATGTTGTCCCATTGAAATGCAAATTTGACAATAAAGAATTGATCTCCTGGAATTTCTGAGGACTTTTTTCATCTACAATCAGAGAACATTAGAACATATTTAACACAGAAATACAGGCTTTTAAGTCCTTGATTCTACTTCCTACATGCCCTTATGAATAATTACCATAGTTCTTGCAAAGCATCCATATAATAGTTTAAAGTAGGGCTGCACCGATGTCTCGGCCACTAATATTTATCGGCCAATTAATTACCAAATTACAACCATCTGCAAATTGGTTTAAGAATGAAAAACTATATGAAAAACCAATGGTTCATTCATAATTATCACACTTTAAAATAAATCTTTGAATTCAAATGCACATTCCAGATATAATGATAGCCACAGAATGTAGAAGGGTTGGCACTCCAAAGAACATGTGATATTTAATCCTTGATATTTAGACAATGATGTGTTCATCTTTTTTTGCTTCAGCATTGATTGCTTTATGAACAGTCATAATACGATTCAAGATTTGCAACAACTGTTATTGAAGAATGAGGCTGTTAAAATGTTAAAAACACTTCAATACTATAACCCATTTCATTCATGAATATTTCAAATGTCGTGACTGTTTGATAGTTTATGGTGCTGAGTGTTAGCAGTTGTGCTTGAGATGAACATCTTAGTATAATTAAGATTTAAACCCCACAATTCTGTTTTATAATGTTGAGTGGCTTTATTTTCTTCTGATTGAGTCTGTTGAATTTGAGGGGCTGCACGATGTTAGCCAATCAGAACAGTGGGCATTTATGCTGAAGTTTTAAAGAGGCGCTTAGACCAAAACCGAGCATTTCAAACAGGGGGCCAAAAACAGATGAAAAATGGTCATATATTACTTAATTCTGACTGTTTTGGTGAATATTTGTAATAAATTATCATTGGACCACAAGGAAGATGATAAAATCATAAAAATTAGCACTTTATGGCCCATTTTATTTTATTCTTTATTGTTCTCAAATTAATGAGGAAAAACAGTAAACTTTCACTTCAGAGAC
Organism: Xyrauchen texanus; assembly: GCF_025860055.1. NCBI lineage: Eukaryota > Metazoa > Chordata > Actinopteri > Cypriniformes > Catostomidae > Xyrauchen > Xyrauchen texanus. The sequence goes on from NC_068308.1 coordinate 31,376,221, forward strand.
ATTGGTATGGTATCCATTGAGGCTGCACGACTGGTTGTGAAATCTCAATAAGTTCTTTAAAATAGACTACTTCAGTAAGCATTGTGTAAGCAAGCTGTGCCCTCTAGCAGTCTGGACGGCATTTTCAATTATTCATTACACCACTATAGAATTTAAAAGGCCGTTTTGTTCATTTGGTAACTTTTTATTTTTTAATTGGTGTGCTTGACATTTCTGTGGAATTGTTGATTACAACAAAAATGGATTTTGACTTGTCCCTCCTTTACTTCAAAAACAAAACAAAGGGACCCTGGGAAGCTCAGCGAGTATTGACACTGACTACCACCTCTGAAGTAACAAGTTTGCATGTGCTGAGTGACTCCAGCCAGGTCTCCTAAGCAACCATATTGGCTCGGTTGCTAGGGAGGTTAGAATCACATGTTGTAACATCCTCGTGGTCACGATTAGTGGTTCTCACTCTCAGTGGGTCGTGTGGTAAATTGTGCATGGATCGCGGAGAGTAGCATGAGCCTCCACATGCTGAGAGTCTCCATGGTGTCAAGCACAACAAGCCACGTAATAAGATGCATGGATTGATGTCTCAGAAGCGGAGGCAACGGAGACTTGTCCTCTGCCACCCGGATTAAGGTGAGTAACCACGCTACCACGAGGACCTACTAAGTACTGGGAATTGGGCATGCCAAATTAGGAAAAAAGGGGATACAAATTTAAAATATAAAATAAAATCTGGGTCACAGTGTGGTACTTACAAAAGGAAGTAAAAAGGATAATAAATCAGTTCATATGGCCACTCAAGCCACACTTCTCACTGGTTTTAGCAAGCGCATGTTCTTTACTCTCGACGTGCTGTGCGGACCATTAAAAAAACAGCGCATTGCTGTCCGTGAGTAAAAGCACCAGCTCTATGGTTGCGCTGTCCACTTGGGCGTGTTCATGATCCACCCATGACACGTGGCTCAAATAGATAGATAGCGATGGCTCATCCCACTTTCAGAGGATATTCAACAAACAAAAACAAAAAAAAAAAAATCGGCAGCGCATAATTAAACAGAGTTGACAAACTTTGTAGTCACACCAGCTGAAAAAAAAGGTCGCAAAATATAACCATTTAGTCGCAGACTGAGCCCTGGTTGTGCAAGACGCAGATCTTTGCATTCTGGGAGCTGTGCTAGAGATAAGTTTCTGTGATCTGGAGCTACACAAGAAGCAGGTTTTTGGGAGCTGTGTTAGAGGCAGGTCTCTGTCTCTAGAGGCAGGATGGATCTTCGGGTTTGTGCTGTGTGAACTGTGAAGGACACAAATCGAGTGATTAAGAGACAGATAGAGGGCAGCTTCACAGGACGCTGAAAAAAGAGAGTAAGGGAACTGTGTGTGTGTTTTAGGTCAGCAGTTCATTCAAAGAAAGAGGAGTACTCCGTGACATTGCATGATTCAGAACGGAGTGTGTGTGGTTTTCAAGGACATTTTTTTAGATTACAGACTGGTAATTACAAGAGTAAAAATGTGGTTAATGAGGACATATCTAGTGTCCCCATAATTCAAATCACTTAAAAAACATATTATGTTTTTTGAAAATGTAAAAATGCAGAAAGCTTTTTGTGAGGGTTAGGTTTAGGTGTAGAGGATAGAATCTATTGTTTATACAGTATAAATATAATTTTGTCTGTGTAGCGTCCTCACACGTTGGTGCAGCTATCCTTTGTGTGTGTGTGTGTGTGTGTGTGTGTGTACATAAAAGAAACATGGCAGCTACCAACACTGCATTTACACCAATCACCACACAACCTACAAACACATGAACGACATGGGGTAGAGGATATAAGAGAAAGCAATAAACTGCACAGAGAGAAAAATAAAGGCAGAAGAAAGAGGTTTAGCATCCGTGGAGATAAGAGCACCAAGATAACTGCCATTACATAAACTGTACACACATACAGTAAAAAGTTAGAAACAATTACAAGTAAATACAACAGACCTGTAGGCAAATATTTATCTACAGGATGTTAGAGTGCCACAGGAGTATGTGAGGATTACCTGACAAACACTTGAGAGAGAGAAATAAAGCTAGCATTAGCATGACACAGCTTCTGTCTTTTCTTCAAAAGGTAATGGACATAAATACGTTTTCAGTTGAAAAACACTGGAATGCCGTTTCCTCCACCAAAAATGTAGACTAAAAACGCTTTCTAGTACCGCATACTTTGGAACACGATTAATTTATTTATGTATTAGTCTGGATGTGGCCTGGATCACACTCCAGATTCAACCTTACAAGATGGATTCACGTACGGCCTCAGCATTGCAGGGTTTATTTTATTTTCAATACTCACTATTTCAAAAGTATAGCCACAACACACAAGTAACATGTGTGCATAATTTTAGTATGGTAAATCGCTTACTAACCTTTTCTGTGTAAATTATATCCAATTTTACAGATTCGTTGCCATGACGATTTAACACTGTAACCCCTAAAACGACCTTAAAACGATGATTTAAACAACTTTACAGCTCAAATTATAAAGAGAAATTAATGTAAGTGCTATAATAAATGTATAAGCTTCACATATCTGCCTTAAAAACCTCTAAAAATTGTCCCCATTCACTTCCGTTATAAGTGCCTCACTGTAAACTTGATTTTTGCTTTTTGTAAAGAAAAGATGAGACAAGTATAAACTATTTTTGTGGTAATCAACATTATGCCACAAATGTTGTTGATTGAGCTCAACTTGTATAGAACCAGGAATTTTGCTTTTATAAGGGTAAAAATTAAGGTTTCAAACTGGTAATTTTACATCATGACTAGGGATGCATTGATATGAAAAGTTTTGGCTGATACCGATACCGATTTTAACAAAAAACTATAGGCTATTACTATGTCAACCAATGGTGGATTTTACTGATACATAATTTGGGCAGTACCTGCTGATAACCAATTAATAAACAGATAGTAAAATAATGTAAAATAAACAGTACTGACTGAACCATGAAAATGCATAGTACTTATTTAAATGAAATAAATATATAAATATTAATATATATGAACCAATATTCCAATTTTAAAAGTCAGCTGATTTTTAAATTAAGGTTGTTCCTTGGTCCACAATAGGGCGCAATAAATACATAAACCATTCTGCACCTTTATATTATTGTATAGAAATTTCCTATCCTGGCTGTTAAAAAAAGAATATTATGTCAAACGTATAATAAGTGGGGGGAACGCTTCAATAGACAGTTCACATGGTGTTACACTTGCACTGATTTCTACTACTCCAGACTCAAGCTTCATAATAACAGCGAAATACCACATTTGTATGTAGAGTATCAATATCAATATTCAATGATAGCAGTGGTATTCGGCTGAACTTGGTGGTGAAGCAGCTCAGACTATGAGCCCAGGCAAGTGGCTGTTCAAACAGACAGAACGCAACAGACTGGAACAGAAAGCGAGAATCTCGAGTCACACATTTCCAAGTTGAACATTATGAAGAGGAGGAGGTCTGGGCCGGCCCGTGAGGACAAACGCCCAGGCCTGAATCGGGCTAATCAGCCAGGAGTGGGATAAAGACGAGCCAGAGGCACCAGTTTGAGAGAAAGAGAGTCACGTGTGTGTGTGTGTATGTGTTTTAAGTTGAGTTTATGTCATTAAAGTTTACGTTGACTGTTCTGCCAGTTCCCGCCGCTTCCGTGCCCATCCCTTACCCGTTACAAACATCTTTCCTGACAAAGCATTTAAACAACTCCTGGCTTAATCTGAGAAACACTTATAAGAGAACAGGACACAATGGCCAAAGACCTCCACCAAATGTAAGGGGCTATTCACACCAAATGCTTTCGCAACCACCTATTTGTTTTATATGTAAACGCACACTAGACGAACATCTATTTAACGTCTCGTGCAGGAGCGCTGTTTTTTAGATGATGTTTCTAATTAAAAAGAACTTTAAAATCATACTGAGACACCAGCTTTCTGTTAAACTGTATTTGTTGCGCTGTGCCAAGCTTTTTTAGGGCAAGAATGTGATCGATCTGAAGTCATCGTATTAAAGTGAGGATAAAATTTTATTGAAATCAGATGCATTTCTGATATGTTTGTACATTTCTCTCGACTGCATCAAGATATTAATTTGCTTTCTCACTTCACTAGCTTTAAATATGCAATTTAGCTGGCAAACAAATGCATAAAAGTGACCAGCTGAATATAAACTAATGCAAATAGATGGTAACAATATTGACATTTAAACACTTGGGTAGGACTTGTGTATTTTTGTCTAACCGCTTGAGGTTAGCTTTAATGTTAGTGTCCTCAACCTTCTTGGCAAACATTCTGCTGTTAATAGATTAATTACTTTATAATGGTATGACAATGTGTACTGTATACATTTTCATTGTTGATGTTATAAATCCACACCTGAAGTGTTCCGCTCCATACAGAATTTAGTCTCACGTGTCAAAACAAACACCACAAGGCATCAGTGAAGTGATGGTTTTTATTTCACCTCTAGAGGACGCTCTCATACTGTATAACAACAGCGGACCCTTTCAGAACATTTCATCAACTGCCGTTATCACAACTGTCAGAGCAGTATTTTTTTTGTTGTTTTTTTTGCATTAACATGAGAACAGCAAAGAATAAAAATTTAATATTACATGTGTTAGGAGTGTCAACCATTCTACATATTGTCAATATTATTATTTCTGGATTGTGCATTTGAATTCACATTAATAATAAAAAACACTGGTTTTCAAATCGCCATTTTCATGCTTGTTACTGATATGTTTTTAATTTGGTCAGTAATTGGCAGATGAATATTGGTAGCCTATACATTAGTGCATTCCTAATCGTGACTCTAAAATGTGTAGTTTTTCCAGCTATATTGTTTATAACTGGTTATAAAATTTTATTTGTATTTAGTTAACAATAATACTGCAGTATCTGTTAATACAAGTTCTACTAGGTCTCTCTCTCTGCTGAACTAACAGGCTGACTAATTTAGCATTTCCATTGCATTTGAGTGTGTGGGTAGACAGAGATCTCAATACGGCATGCCAGGGCCTGTGCGGATCTCCGAGGACTCTAGCTTAACTCATCCGTGCTATAAGAGAAGATCAATGACTCAATGCCACCCAAAGCGCCAACTCATGATTTAGAATTTGATCCAGAAAACGAAAAATGTAATCCAGGGACCTAAATGTACTTAACAGTATCCCAGCCTCGGCTTTGATTAAGTATCTTCTCATACTTCCAAATCTGTAAGAAATTGAAGAGATTTCAAAATATGATGTCAATGCAATCTTTTCCAGTTAATTTGACCATCTCTGATCTATCTGGACAGGATCCATTAAATGTGGATTGGCGACTTCTCAATTCAGCTGAAACATATCACACTTACTGACAATCTAATGCAAACAGCTTGGCAGCTACAGCATCCATTAACATTTTATAAAAGCTCACCTCCTCACCTGATTTGAAAAAAGAATTTGCATGGCAGTCAATATTTCTATCTTGAAGGGGTCATACCATAAATGTTTTTTTTTGTTGTTGTTGTTGAGGTCCACTTAAATGTTAGTAAAGTGCAAAAAACATAATTCGTTTTTTTTTTTTTTTGTGTGTTTCGAAGACGACGTCCTATATTTTTCCCATACACTATATTTTCGTTTTTCCATTTTCATTTATTTACAGTATGTGAGAGTGTCATTAAAAATAGTGCTTCCTGGCATTAGAATAACAATACATTATCATGAGTTAAACAATTGCAATACTTAAAAATATTAACTTTGAAATATGTTGTGAAAGTACAGAACAAACCGTTTTTGCAGTTTTAATAAATGTCTTTCTGGTCCGGGACAGAGTTTTTGAGTCCTGAATGTTACAATATGTTCTAGTAGTACAAGCTCTTTTATCTCAATACAAGAAAAAATTTATTCCAAATGATGACCCCTTTAAGTTTCCTGAGTCATTCTACCAGGTTCAATTCATTGCCAGAACCACTTGGCAAAGGTTTCTGCCAGTAATTCTTCTCTTTCTCTGGATGATTTGCTCTTCCTGTCTCGCTTGCTTTCCTGTCTTCGGAAGATTTTATGCAGTACCTGCCAGAGAGAACTATTCACACAACCAACCCCTTAAGAGTTAATCACATTTTCCAGCCTCCTATCCTCTACCTCAAGCCCCAACTCCTCAACATCCACATTCAATTTATTCGACTACCCCACTTTTTCATAAATTTAGTGCATGGATAATTTAACAAAAGTAAATTTTTCGGGAAAGTGATTTCACAATATCTCTGGTTTTAATACGGTCATCATAGCAGAAGAAATGAGAAACAGAAGGCATGCAGAGTGATACAAATGGCAAAGAAAGCAGGAAGGAACGAGACTCGGGAGGGAGAGCAATCGATGGAAGGCTTTCTTCTAAAAGGCACATGACGCAACAGCACAGAACAAAGAGTGCAAAACGAGTGCATCTGGCAAGCTCGTGCTCCTGGTCAGAAAATAAGAGCCAAACACAATGCCGCTTCGCTTCCCATAGTGAGGATGCGTTTTTATCAGTTCTAGCAGTTCTCCATTCACACAATAGAGTTCAGAATGAGGCTTAACAAAGAGGTTGGCATTCCAAGAGGAGAGGGGATTATGATTTGGGTTGTTCGCACACTCGGCACATTAGGAACATTTAATTTAAGTACGCACTGTGTACTTTCAATTTGTTCATATCATGTACTACACATCCCGATAACAACCAATTGTTGAATATGTTCTACAAAGGCGTTGGTAGGGACTTTCAAGTCAAGTTACTGATGCAAAATAAAAATACTCCAAGTTCAATACTAATCAATGTCCAACAATAGAGCTCCAAAAATTGGGGTATAAACTTCATATTAGTACAAAAAAAGAAAAATTATCATGGTACTCTTAATCCATCAAAAAGCCTTTTTAGAAAAAAAATTATAAATTAAAACTCCCCTACTATGCCCTTTGGAATGGGCCTCCTTCGTGGAGTCTCACAAACAAACTTTACACAGGTGAGAATAAGTCACATGATCACCTTGTTACCCTAGTGTTCAACATTCGCCATTACTACTTTTCAATATTTAAAAAATATCCACAGATAAAGAGCTAAATGAAAGAACAACAGCACATCCACTGGAGGGAAAATTTTTAATATAAACAAAATATAACTAAAAATATCAAAGTAAATGAATATAAAATCTAAATCATACAGGTTAATTTTGAGGTGTGCATGCCAAAATAGCACCAAAAAGAATGTGTCAAGGCATAAAAAAGAATAGCTTGCATGCTTATTTTGTTATCACTGTACTGTTATCAATTCTATTAATTAACATTAGTTAATGCATTCCTACTGTCTATTTTTACTGTGCAGTTTCACATTGAGAATAAATAGGTTCATCCATAAGCAAAAAACATTTGCTTTCAGAGGCTTTATACGGAGTTAGGATGAAAATAAGGTGCATTTCAAACTGTTTTTAGGCCAGTGAAGACACACAGCACACTGGAGGGTAAGTCATTCACTAAATAGGGAGCATCATATTGCTTTCTATGCAGCTTTCTAAGTGCATTCAATCATAAAATCTGACCTAAAGTTCAGTTTCCGGCTGCAGATGATGTTTGGACACATCAACATGTTTGGCAGACATGGGAAAATGGTAATCAGCACATAAATTCAGAATTGTATAATGCTACATTTAATTTTAACATGGTTGGCAGTGATTGGATGATGCTGGACATTACTTTGAATAAGAAATAATTATGCTAATTTCTGATGTAATGTCTGTAACGTCTCAAAAACATGAATAACCAACACTCCTGGAAACATAATAAACAGTTAGTTGAAAAACAAAATGGACTTTCTATAGCTTAGTGTTATTTAAGATCTCACAATGTAGTCCCACTGTCTACATATGTGGACATCAATTTTTAGGAAAATTGAAAAACTGCTGAATCCATGGTTAATAATCTAAAAATGGCTAAATATACTGGATTAACCGGCCTAGCCAACATTTCAGACTATAACTAATTTGTATTGAACTCAAACACCCACGACACTTGGGATAAATACTTTTTGACTTAATCTGCAATGCACCATGTACTACTTTTAATAATGAGCATTCATATTTTGCAGAATGGCCTTTTCCAGTGTAACTGGCGGCACTGCAAAAATGTGCACAGAGAGCCGAAAATGACTACACCAATGATGAAGCACTGGGAAGCATGCAGTCCGGAAAATATTCACGCAGGATAAGTGACAGTGATATTAATGGCCCATGACGTAAAAATGCGTTATAATGCTTCTGGTCAGATGAGTCAGAGGGAGAGTATGATGTCATGGGGCAGGCAGGCAGTTTCACAGAGAGGACAAGTCCTTAAACACGACTATTTGATCATCATTTTTCTGCAGGAGTCACAACCTTTTAAGCCATTTCAAAAGGAATTATGCATGTGTGCAAACAACATATACATGTGCACTTTGGGTGTATATATGTACACTGGCAGCCAAAAGTTTGGAATAATGTACAGATTTAGCTCTTATGGAAAGAAATTGGTACTTTTATTCACCAAAGTGGCATTCAACTGATCACAATGTATAGTCAGGACATTAATAATGTGAAAAATTACTATTACAATTCGAGAAAAAAAAATCAAAACTTCTTAAACTACTTCAAAGAGTTCTCATCAAAAAATCCTCCACATGCAAAAATGACAACTTTGCAGATCCTTGACATTCTAGCTGCCAGTTTGTCCAGATACTCGGGTGACATTTCACCCCACACTTCCTGTAGCACTTGCCATAGATGTGACTGTCTTGTCGGGCACTTCTCACACACCTTACAGTCTAGCTGATCCACAAATGCTGAATGGGGTTAAGATCCATAACACTCTTTTCCAATTATCTGTTGTCCAATGTCTGTGTTTCTTTACCCACTCTAACCTTTTCTTTTTCTGTTTCAAAAGTGGCTTTTGTTTTTGCAATTCTTCCCATAAGGCCTGCACCCCTGAGTCTTCTCTTTACTGTTGTATATGAAGCTGGTGTTGAGCAGGTAGAATTCAATGAAGCTGTCAGCTGAGGACATGTGAGGCGTCTATTTCTCAAACTAGAGACTCTGATGTACTTATCCTCTTGTTTAGTTGTACATCCACATCTCTTTCTGTCCTTGTTAGAGACAGTTATTCTTTGTCTTTGAAGACTATAGTGTACAACTTTGTATGAAATCTTCAGTTTTTTGGCAATTTCACGGATTGTATTGCCTTTATTCCTCAAAACAATGGTTGACTGAAGAGTTTCTAGAGAAAGCGGTTTCTTTTTTGCCATTTTTGACCTAATATGACATGCCAGACTACACTGTGACAATGCAAAAACAAACTTCATTTAACAACCAAATATAGCTTTCAACTGTATTTGATATAATGGCAAGTGATTTTCTAGTACCAAATGAGCAATTTAGCATGATTACTCAAGTATATGGTGTTGGAGTGATGACTGCTGGAAATGGGGCCTGTTTAGATTTTATCAAAAATGACTTTTTTCAAATAGAGATGGTGCTGTTTTTTTACATCAGTAATGTCCTGACTATACATTGTGAGCAGTTGAATGCCACTTTGGTGAATTAAAGTACCAATTTCCTTCCAAAACAGCTAAATCTGTAAATCTGTAAGTGTATGAGCAAACACCAGGACAGGTAACATACAGCCTTTTGGATGACTGCGAACTCTGGCATTGCGATCAGGGATTATCACAGCAAAATACTGAGGTAATTCCAATGGTATGCTTTTTTTATTCAGCCAAACAAGCAACTAGTCCTTTAGGTGACTGGAGCTTAAGTCAACCTAAGTCAGGAGGTTAAGTCCTCTCAATAACAGCTTAATCTGAATCCAATGGATCTAAGGAACCGTTTGGGTCTCCCACACTGCTTTCATAATGGACCAAGGAGAATGATCAAAAACACATGCCTGCAAAGGATTAAGAAATTATTGCCACGCTGACAAACAGGTAAACAAAACAAATACGAAGTTAGATACACTTGTGGCATGCCTCCCTGTTCTGAGCAAATTAAATACAATTAAATAAGTGGATTAACCTCAATACAAAGCAATCCCCCACACAAGAAAAGAGAGATGAGGACAGATACATAGATATGGCAGACACAACAACAGAAAACATTTATATATTTCTAGGGCTCAATGATATGGACAAAAACCTAATTGTGACCACTTTTGCACAATATTTTTTGGAACCTAATAATACGTTATAATTAAGTTGCATGTGGCATTGCTTTGCAGTCCGGTTAGACCTTTAAGCCTTTATTTTGGTGGAACACTAAAAGACATTTGTTTGGCCTTTTATGGCCTTTGGCCTTTTAAAAGCAGAAAAATGCTCTCCATCCATTCTTCAAAAAAATTTGTATAGTAACTTTTAGCGGTCAAGCATATTGAAATTAGCAGTGTGCAATCAATGTATCTACAGTGCTTATATATAACATGCAGACTATTTAATTAAATAGCAGCCATTTCGGTTGAATAATTGCACTACATCATATCACAATTTCGATTGTATTTTTGATTTATCGCTCAGCTCTATATATATTTCTTGGATTGACCAATGTCAAATTAAAAAGACCCTTAAAGGGATAGTTCATCCAAAAAAACATTTTTTTATATATAATGTCTTAAAGGAGACCTATTATGCCCCTTTTTACAAGATATAATATAAGTCTCAGGTGTCCCCAGAATGTGTCTGTGAATTTTCAGCTCAAAATACCCCACGGATCATTTATTATACCATGTTGTAAATGCCTCTTTTTGGGTGGAATCAAAAACACGCCGTTTTTGTGTGTCTCTTTAAATGCAAATAGCTGCTGCTGCTCCCCTCCCCCGACATAGCTCTGGTCTCCGTGAATACAATCAGAGGCAATAGAAAATTTGCAGAAACCATGATATGACCTTATTATTAAACTGGAAGGGCTGCAATTTAATTAAATAAATAAAAATTCTTCTCCCTACAAAGTTTATTTGCGCTGCTCTTGCCAGTTTATACTAAATTAGAGCATTGTTGGTGTCTTCAGAGCGGTTCTGCACTCCACAACTTCCTCTCATGCTTAGAGCAACAGAAGTGCTCTGAGTTTGGTTCCGTTTGCTTACGTGCGCTAAACGCTTCATTTACACTAAACTGGCGCATCCTGCATGAAGCGTTGTGACAGGGTGGAGGGAGGAGGGTGGGCCCGGGTCGTGATTTTACACACCTGGTCCCTTATCAGGCTAATTAAGCCTCAGAGAGGGATAAAGGCAGCTGACAGTAAATGGTAAAATCTCTCTCTCTCTCGCACCACCATCCACAGTCAGCCTTTTTTCCCTCTCGGAGGCTTAATTAGCCTGATAAGGGACCGGGTGTGTAAAATCACAACCCGTCCCTGCCCTCCGCCCTGTCACATTCCTCTCTCGTTCTCTCAGGCCACCTGATTGGAGAATCCCTAATATTCAAGTTGACTGTTTCAAAAACTAATGATGATGATTAATGGGCTTAGACCCTATCACAAAATCAACAAAAATAGGTACACAGTGGATGGTAACATTTGGATATGAGGAAGACTTTGTTTCACTGTTTATATATTTATTTGTTTGTGGTTGAACTGAAAAAGGTCTCAGTTTGGTTCTTTTTAAGAGGGCTCAAGTTTGAAAACTCCAGCAGCCTTTTTGCAGTACAACATGTGGAAAACATTACCATTATAATCGCAGTTCAAATCACATTCGCAATATTTTTCAAAATAATCGCAATATGACTTTTTGTCCAAATCGTGCAGCCCTAGGAAGCACTAAGGGATTTTTTTTCCCCCTCTCATTTGTTCTATTTCTCAACACCGACCATCAACTCTCAAATCTTGAGCTCCTTGTTTGTGGTAGCCAATCACGTACACTCCTAGCTACACGGTTGCCTAGCTACTGCAATAAGCTTTTGGTCAAAACCATCAAAATTTTTGGACAATTCAGCATCCTAAATATATGCTGCCTTCAAGTACTCCAGGGAAGCTCTTGTGTAATTCTGATGTGATGAGCGTTTAGGTCATTTTGGTCAAAATAAAATGGATGCAAAAGGCAAATTCATATTTCTTTCTTTCTTTTTCTCTACCCAGCATAATACAGGGCCCATTTTAGTGCTAATGTTACAAAATGGAAAGAAAATGTGTGCATGCCACAGAGAAACGTTGGGAAATGTAGTTTTGGCATGTGTAGCATTTTCAACAGAACACAAAATATATATAACCTAAACTGCACAGTCAACATTTACAAATAAAACCCAAAACAGTTATTTTACAGATGAAAGTTTGGAATCAAAGAATATACACTTTCCTACTGGCATTTAAAGGCACAGTTCACCCAAAACAGTAACTTCTATCATTATTTACTTTGTTTTAGCATTATTAATGTTGTTCCAAGCAAATATGATGTTATTTTTATTACATTTTTTCACAGTGAAAAACAAATGAACAATTTTCTAGAATCATTATGCAGGTATTTTTTTACACACCAATTCATAGTGATGGTATGGCTTCAGAAGACTTGGAATATTGCACACAAGTCATTAGGACTTTTTTTAATAATGCTTTTTGGAGGGGGTTTTTGGGGGTTGGGGGGGCATTTGTTAGACCTTAAAAGCCATGGTCTATGGAATGATATTCCGGACATTATTCAAAAGGAATTGCAAATTGTATTTGCAATTGCGTTTTCAATTTGTGGACGCATAAAATGTGACAATCAAAACGCAATTGCAAATCGCGCATTACCGTTTGCATTTTCGTTTAAGCGAACGCACAGTGACTGCCAAATTTCAAATGGAAAAGCAAAGTCCGTTTGCAACTGTGTTTCCCATATCTTACGAGTTTTGGCCCTGTCATATTTAAATAGCAATTTCAATTACCACATCTGCTTTTTCACTTTCTCAGCGTCGCGTATGTAGCCAGCCAAAACTCAAATGGAATACTAATTCCCTTAGTATTTCCATTTCCTATGCCTTACACGGAAACCTGTCAATCAAGGTCAAGGGTGGGATTATGCTATGGGGCGTGTTTGTCTTGGGAAGTGATGTCACTCACAGTCTATCACGATCAATAATTAGCACTGCACTTTATTCATCTATAATCTCACACTGGACTGTCAACATATTCTCCTCAATATACTACTTCATATATATATATATATATATATTTTCATATACTCCTACTTATTGTACTGTATATTGTGTGTATTGTTTACTGTACATTGTATATAATTATTGTGTTGTGTAAGTATGTGTACATTTGATTTGTAAATTATGTTGTTTACTGTAATTGGTATATGTCTCATCACTGTCATGACTGCTATGTTGCTCGGAACTGCACACAAGAATTTCACCTACTGTTGCACTTGTGTACATGGTAGTGTGACAATAAAGTGATTTGATTTGATAAACCGGCATCTGTTCAGGGCATCACCTCTTGACAGTCGACTGTGAGTGACGTCACTTCCCAAGACAAACACGCCCCATAGCATAATCCCACCCTTGACCCTGATTGACAGGTTTCCATGTAAGGCATCGGAAATGGAAATACTAAGGGAATTAGTATTCCATTTGAGTTTTGGCTGGCTACATACGTGACGCTGAGAAAGTGAAAAAGCAGATGTGGTAATTGAAATTGCAATTTAAATATGACAGGGCCAAAACTCGTAAGATATGGGAAACACAGTTGCAAACGGACTTTGCTTTACCATTTGAAATTTGGCAGTCACTGTGCGTTCGCTTAAACGAAAATGCAAACGGTAATGCGCGATTTGCAATTGCGTTTGGATTATGTCACATTTTATGCGTCCACAAATTGAAAACGCAATTGCAAATACAATTTGCAATTCCTTTTGAATAATGTCCGGAATATCATTCCATAATGGTCACTATGAACTGTCGCGGTTTAAAAAACACCCTATTAAAAAACACCATTATGTGGTGGCATGATGTGTGCTCATCTTGTAGATAGAATCATTCCAACATGACTTGAATGTAGCATCAATTCATCTTTTAGGATAGAAAGAAAACAAAACAAAAAAGGAAACAACAGGCCACCAAAAATTTTGCGGGGAGGTGTTAGTCTGCAAACTGATTTGAATTGAACTTTATCAACTAGAATTAAATGCACACACATCAGCCAGAGTTGAGAGAACATTATACCTAGTATCCATCTCAGTCGAAAGAATTGAATATCAAGTTACACCAAGCAGACAGGAACCACACCTTTTCATGGGCAACTTCAAGAATCTCCATATAAGTGATTAAAGAGTTCTCGTCATGCTCCTCTTCTCTGGCTAACAGGCCGGCTGTAACATGGTCTAGTACAGCAGCCCTTAATTGGTTGAGCCGTTAGAGACACAAGCACTCAACAAAGAAAATGGCTGTGCCATAAACAAGACACTCACTGTCCATGCTTCCCACTTAATTTCACATTAACTGAATGAAAAACTGCAAATCAGCAAATCGAGGGAGGGAGAAAGACGTACTGCATAAGACGCTTAACTAGCCTTCGCCGTTATAACAAACGAGACTCTCCAACCTGCTGAAGCCTGTACATTTAGAAATAATGCAGCAGACCGAAACTCTACAAGCTATATCAGAGAAGGGTTCAACAATAAGGTTTTTTCAGGCCAGAAGTTGAGAGCTTTTCTATCACTGACAATATTTTCCATTTTGCTTCATTACAAACTTTGATTTGAAGCAACAATGTATTTAAAAATCAGACACAAAGACAAAATTGTGTACTTCTTTCATAAGGGCATGAACAACAATCCCATGAAGCATTGCGAATGACAATCCAATTAAAAATGATGGAAAAATATCAAACTTCTGGACACGTCATGGACACGTTCTTTCGACCATCTGCCCAATTTTTTATTGTTGGTGCATGTAAACATAGGACATCTTTGACCGTTTCAGTGTTTCCGGGAATCTGCACCTCAGTGCGCCTGCAGTATGTGTGTGCGTAATTTCACAGTGCACTGGACTATGATGTGTTAGTTGTTTTCGGCTCAAGTCAATGTCGATCGTTTGTAAACTGTTATAATGCGATTCAAGCTTCGCAAAGGAACCTTTTATTGAAGGATGAGACTGTTAAAAACACTTCAAAAATGGAAGTAAACCATTTCATTCATGAATATTTCAAATGTCATGACGGTTTGATGGTTTATGATCCTAAGGTAAAGAGGTGTACTTGAGAGGAACAGTTTAATATATTCAGATGCAAAGTGTTGAATGTGTAAACCCTGCAATTTTGTTTTGTTATATTCTTCTGACTGAGTTTGCTAAATTTGAGGGGCTGCATGATGTTAACCAATAATAATAACTGGGCATTTACGTTCAAGTTTTAAGGAGGGCCAAAAACAAGGTGCAAATTGATCATACACTCTAAAAAATGCTGGGTAATTCTTTCAACCCAAATGCTGGGTTGATCCTGTTGGATCAATTTATTGGGTTATAACTCTGTTGGGTGGTTTTTATGTAACAAAGTCACTGGGTTAGTGGCTGGGTCATTTTCACTGACAGCTGGAACTATACACCCCTCCCTCCATCCCGATGCGACAACCTAGCTGTAGCATCAGCACAGCTAAGCTGATGAGTTAATTGACGCTGGCATTTTAGATAGTGTTCAGGAGTTAGCGGTTTTCAGCACAAACAAATTGGAGGACTTATTCAGTGAAATAAGGTTTGTGTCAGTGTTTTTATCTATACTATCATTACTGTTCACCAGAAAATGCAAAGATACCGTTCCATAATCAGAACTGGGCAGCTCATTTGACATCAGCTGTTATCAGATGTCACACAAGCTTCGTGAGCTTTGGCCTTGCTAGCCTGTAATGCCCACTGGACGCTGAATATGTTTACTTACTTTTTCAGATTTTTTTTAGTAATGCAAATATCTCCATTCGGCGAAATTAGCCGTTTTGAATAGAAAATATATCACCAACATGATTCATTTAGTTCATACCCTGTCTCATCACCCTGTCTACACCGGATGCTAGCGGTGCGCTGATATGGAGGATGTTTCACAACACTCGCATCACAGACTTCTGGGCTTCAACACACCACTTAACGCAAGCATCATGCGGAGCTTTGTCCAACATATGAAAACTGTTGGTGTGCAAAGTAAACATTGAAAACGTATTGGAGTTTAGAGTAGAAAAAAAGTCATGGTAGAAAATAAGCGAACTATTAATGAATAAATTCATCATGAGCCATCGAATATCAAATCAAAGTCTGAGTTTTTCTTTGAACTTTAAAACAATCACCAGTGAGGCAAACACTTGTGTGAAAAATCACAAACTGGTGCAAACTTTGATCTGTTATTGCACAGAAACATTTATATTTATTAGCCATGCCTCCAGCATTCTGATGACTATTTGAATACGGGTTGATATCTTTCCTTAAACATTTTCCTTTTCTTTTTTTATTGTCTTTTTGTAGGTTGGATCAAATATTGTGGAGTACCTCCAGCAGGCTGAGATGTCATGGCCTTATTCCCCTAAATTATAAACTCAGCAAAACAGGCCTGCACATAGATCATTTTTAATGTGATACATTTTGTTAATTCCTTATATAAATAGTTTTCTAGTAAAGTAACATTTAGAGATAGATCACCCAAAAATGAAAATACTCTTATCATTTGATTTTTAGAAGAATATATCAGCTCAGTCGGTCCATACAATGCAAATCAATGGTAACCAAAACATTTAAGCTCCAAACAGCACATAAACACAGCATAAAAGTAATCCATATGGTTTCAATGGTTAAATGACTGAAAGTGAGATACACATCAATATTTAAGACTTTTTTTCTTTCACATCACATGGCACATATTTAGTTTCAGATGTGAAAGTGGAGATTAAGGAGTAAGAAAGCATTAAATATTTATCAGTTTCTCACCCACATCTATCATATCACTGAAGATATGGATTTAACCACTTATGAGTCTTATGGATTATTTTCATGCAGCCCTAATTTTAGTACCTTCAAAGTTCTGGTCACTATTCATTTCCATAGAATGGACTAAACAGAGCAGAGATATTCTGAACAAAAACAAATCATTTTAGAAACAGAAGAAAGTCATACACATCTGGGATGAGGGTGAGTAAATGAGAAATTTTTCATTTTTGGGTGAACAATCCTTTTAATAATACAATGGGTGTTTAATGTTTTTAATGGCTAGTGTATTTAACATTATTTATAAATGTTAACTTATTGTTCTATATGCTGTTTATTGAAATGTTTGTTTAAATGTATTTATTGTACATATTTGTGCAAAAATAAAGGAGCTACCATGTTTACACATTTGTTTATGGTGTGGTTTATTGTACAATATTGTTTTAAGGATAAAACAATCAGAAAGTATTAATCCACTTATGAGATCAAATTAACCCAGAATTCCTGTAAAAATGAACCAGCATTTGGGTTGAATAAATAACCCATTTGTGGTGATAAAATGAACAACTCAACTTGCTGGGGTAGTTTAGCCCAACGCGTGTTCTGTCCCATATTCAAACAGCAGCTGGGCTAAAAACAACTCAATTTGGGTTATTTATAACACAGCATTTTTTAGAATTACTAAATTGTGACCGTTTTGGTGAGACAAACTTTCATAACATTATCATTGGACCTCAGGGAAGATTATTAAAGAAATATCACTTCATGACCCCTTTAAACACAATTTCTAAAAGCTGGGTCTGATGGCTTCAGCAAAAGCATATACCATCGCTTAACCTCTGAGCTCACGGTCCGACTGTATTTAAAGGCTTATAAGTTATCGTGAAAAATGTATTTGCATTTGGAAAAATTTATTTTGAGATTGTCGCACATGGTATCTCTGGATGAAGCAAGTTTGCGCGATTCCAGCATGATTCAGCAGGCTATATTTGTTCTCCAGAGACAGGAGAACACGGACAACAAAAGACCAATTTGAATTCTAGTTTGTTTTTTACCTTAAAGCACTGTAAAGGAAGTCAAACATCTCTAATGGTTTTTAAACTAAAAAGCACCCCCTTCCTAAAATCCTGCTTGAATGATGTTGGATATTAGCAAACAAAACTGGCAATGTTTGCCTTCAGATATTCATATATTATCTATAGACATGACTTTATCATTAAGAGCCTCAAAAGAATCATTTGTATTGATTTTCCAGACAAATCTTAGAATAAAGTTATATATATATTGTTATTGGTATATATTTAAAATTATTAATATCGTGATACAATATTTTGGTCATATCGCCCACCCCTAATAGGGATGCAAAGAAATTTCAGCCCCTGAAAATGGCATAAAATGCTCATTTCAGATTTCGGCCAAAAGAGACAAAAGGCAGAAAATACATTTCTGTTACTTTACCTACTGCATTATCCAGAAGAGTAGTTAACAATAAAATAGGCTTTTCTTAATAGGCTACACATATTTTTTGTAAATCCTTTCTGTAAAGAAAATTCTGTAATTCTATTTATAGTGAAATATGTAGTTATAGAAAAAGTGTTTTTGGTGCATCTCTAATAATAACATTTAGATGTTTAATTTAGTCTAATTTAAAATTATCATTTTGAGTTTCGGTTTTTGGACCAGTGTGTCCAGAATTATCGGTTCGGCCAAGAATTTCGGTGCAGCAGTACTAAATTAGGTATTTAAATTAACAGAACTGGCAACATCAATTTTCAATTCATCACATGAAACCAAACGTTTAAGCTCAAAAAGCATAACAACACATGATCAATGAAAGTAAGATCTTGTGACAACACAGCTCTGGCCCGACAGGGTAAGTCACAGTTTTGTCAGCTGGCCCGAAACTCTCTCACCCTGACTATGGGCCATCTTTATTGTTGAGTCCTGCTTGAGATTAATGCTTATTTCATAAAAAAATGGAAATCATTACACAAAATTCATCTCGAAGTTGGATGATCATTTTTCCCAAGCAATCAATGGCTCAGTTTCACTTTGCCTGCAACAGTCATAATTTTATATGACAATAAAATTTACTATCAGATCAAATTACACAAAATCCTCCCTAGTGTATGACTCAGCTACAAGCCAAGTTTTCCAGTGTCTCTGGGCAGCAACTGAACATTCAAATTAGACAAATGAACATGCGCCAATGAATACCGCCTTTCCCACAGCAACCTATGCAGGGCCTTGAAACATACCTTAAATCGGCTTGTTCCTGGAAATATCAATCTATCATTCTTCAACCGAAATGACTAAAAAGAACCTCTTTTTTTCCTACCGAGCGCTCCCATTCTCTTTTTACTCTAATCAAAAGCAGCTTTACACTTCAGGAGCTGCACAACAAAACACGTAGTTCTGCAACACCACATGGTACTGATAAACACATGCCTGTGCAAAAAGGTTCATGAAATTACTGCTAAACTGCAGGTGGGACTATTTGCCAGATTTTTGAGCAGGGCACAACACCTTTTTATGTGTCTCTCACTTTCGCACTTTAAATTCTGAGAAATCAGGGATGGACAGAGACAGAAAGAGTCCTTTCTTTGATCTAATGTCACTTTGCAAGTAATTATGTATGCATTTCTCCAAAAAAACAGTTTGAGGAATAACAAACATGTTGGGTTTCAAAACACAAGTCCTTGTGTATCTGGTATTTCTGTAGCTCAATTTGTAGAACATGGCTCTAGCAACACAAAAACTGTTGGTTCGATTCCCAGGGATCATACACACTACATTGTCGATTACATCCACTTTAAATCTTTGATATCAGTCCAACCAAAACAATCATTAATCTTTTTTAAATATTACGTATACGCTTTAGTCGATTTTGGAAAGTCGGGCTAACAGAACAGTTGCTAGAACATGGCTTTCGCAACACCAAGGTTGTGGGTTCACTTCCCAGGGAACAAAAACAGACCGTTTGCATGCACTTTAAAACTTTGATTTCTGTCAGACAGATATAGTCATTCTTTTTTTCATCTAAACGCTTTAGTCCGACTGAAATCTTACCAGCCTGATTTTTGCAAAGTTGGACAAACAAACCTGTTGCTAGAACGTTGCACCCACAACACCCAAGGTTGTGGTTTTAATTGCAAGGCAACAAGCACAGTCTCTTTGCATGCACTTTAAAAGTTTGATTTCAGTTGGACTAAAATAGTATTTCATCTTTCTAAATGTCATGTTAACACTTTAGTCCAACTAAAATCATACCAGTCCAATTTTTGCAAAGTTGGACTAACAGACCTGGATAATGCGACTATAGCTCGGCTTCGTTCACCATGTACACATTAATCGGACCACACTTGCAATGTGTATTTCACACTTCCTCGGTTGACGTTCTTCCTTGGATTGTGCAATTACGTTTTGTATCATGTATACTTGGACAGACAGATAAAGACTGCAGCTCGACTACACCCAAATGTGTTAAGTGTTTCTATAGCTCAACTGGTAGAGCATAGCTCTAGCAATGGCAAGGTTCTGGGTTTAATGCCAGGGGAACAAACAGTATGTTTACATGCACTTTAAAAGTTCAATTTCGGTCAAACTAAAACAATAATTAGCCCTTTGTACAAGCTATTCTCCAACAGTCCGGTTTTTACAAAGTAAGACTAACAAACACGGATAATGCGATTATAGATTAAAACTGTGCATGTAAATGTAATGGCATACTAAAATGTAAAAGTGTCTGGAAAATACATAAACGTAAATCCACATTTCTATTAAAAATCTGAAATCTCTGATGATGATGCCTATTCTTCTCCTCCCTTCAATACACATACAACAGGTTCATCCCATATTGCATTGTATATGCAACTGATTGAGTGCTGAATTTAATCCCCACAAGCAAGTAAGATGCAGATAAAGTGTCTTACCTCTTGCTGACAGTTTCTTTGTGTTAATAATTTTAGCAGCATATTCCTGCCCAGTGGATTTCTTCACACATCTCCGCACTACGGAAAAGGCACCTCTGTGAACGAAGAACACATGAAGCTTGATTTCCCTCGAAACAAAAGATGCAAACTTGTCCAAATGCGGAAAGAGCTGTCAATCATTCAAGATAACAGCAGTGCCATTATTAAAGCACGCGAGATGTGGAAACATTTAGCATGGCTTAAAAAGTAGTCCAACTCACAAATGTGTCACATATGCAGAAATGTCAAAATAACACTATACAACAAAAATTATATCTGCTACTAGAAAAATGGGAAAAACTGATGGCATGCACAGAACGTCACATCTGCAGTCTGTCAGAAGGCTGTAAATCTCTTCCTGAAAGTGAGATTGAATTCTCAGAAAAAACGTTACTGCAACATTTATTGATTATTTTTTTTAAATCCCTCTTTATCGCTCCACACCCAAGATATTAAAGTGTTGTATGATTACCAAACTAGCAATTTTTGGTTCCCAGAATATTCTGGGAATGCTAGTCCCAGAACAGCGTTTTAAGAACGTTCTTATTTTGTTAGTCAGCAAAGTTTTAAAGTACGCTGTGAAGAGTATACTTCATGAAATTCATCTGAACATTATAGTGCGTTCTGGCTGCAAATCCCATTTACTCTGATCTTAATTTCTACATTCATGTAATTGTTGTCTAACAAAGACGTCTGATAATAATAATCATCATCATACAAATACTGAAAAAATATGATTGTGCAAAAGAAAAAATTATAAATAAAGTTCATATTAGGTTGTCACATAAAAACCTCACTGGAACGTTCTGGTAAGGTTAGTTTATGGTTATTAAATTTTTTTTAAAATTACGAGTTGGTTCCCAAAAAAAAATAACTGAATGTAAACAATTTGCTAACGTAAGGGGAAAGTTCTGTGTTTGCTTTGTAACAGTGTGTGTGATAAAAAAAAACATTAAATATTGAGTCTAAGCATGAAGCTACATAAAATATAGTGCACTACATTATGAACTATGCTGCTTTATTTTTTAACTGCTCCAAAACAAAATAATGATTTCACCTCTGGTTAAAAACACAAGACAATCTACACTGCAGAGGGAAAACGATGTTGTTAAATGCCAGGCAAAGTGCCAACAAACTACCCAAAGTAAATGTGAACACCAAGCCCTTAAAATAAAACAAGGCGTGAACATTCTATATAGTACACACTACATTCAACATACTACAGTGCATATATAGTCCTCAAAAACCACTAGAGTCACATTCTCCATAGTATACACTACATTTAATGCATTAGAAGACATATGCAGTACTCAAAAACCCTTGGAGCCCTTAAAATAAAACAAGGTGTGAACATAGTGTACACAGTGAATATGGTCCTCAAAACCACTAGAGCCCTTGAAATTAAACGAGGTGTGAACATTCTACATAGTATACACTACATTCAACATTCTACAGTGCATATATAGTACTCAAAACAAGGCATGAACAGCCTACATAGTATATAAAACAAAAGGTCATATATTGTACTCACTTA